>NW_015210114.1:0-1039 GCF_001447785.1 Gekko japonicus | reverse complement strand
TATGCAGAGGCAGGCAATGGCAAGCCGCCAGTTTTCTATCTCTCGCCTCGGAAACCCTATGGGGTTGCCATAGGACGGTCACTGCAACTTGAGAGCACCTGCCGGCACCACCATTCCAGGTATCTGTGTGTTTTTATTCCGCCTTTGGATTCTACTTGTTCATCTTCGTGGCTCCTGGCCAGCCACAGAGAAAAAATTCTACAGATTTCTAGCTCTTTCTAGGTTCTGGAGCACTCCCCCTCCACTCCGACACGGGCCAGCATTTCCCGCCCAAACCGGCATGCAACGGAGGTGGGGAGAGTGCTCCTCCCCTCACTCCTCCCTTCACCACCATGGAGAAAGGACCTTGCTTGTCTAGTTCTTTGATATTTACCTCAGCGTCAGTGAGATTTTCTATTTTCTTTTGAGATGGCTTTGTTTAAAAAATGCACTGAATGTGGCACCCAAGATGGCTCAGTTGGACAGCCACGGACATTGACTTGCCTCGGGGAGTCTCACAATGCAGCAGCTTGTACTATCTTGCCTGACTTGCCTCAGGGGGGTCTCACAATGTAAGTGGCTTGTATTATCTGCTGCCAGTTTACTCCAAAGGCATGCCAGGAGAGAGTTTCTAGATTAAAAGTGCTTGGGGCCCTGGAGAAAAATCAGCCTGCTCGGAGAGTTAAGGCACCAGAGGCTAGGACCTGAACTCCCTCAGTGGGGTCAACATCCACAAGATCCCTCTCAGAACTGGGCATCTCTTTGGCACTGAAATCAGTTCCAGTGCCGAGAACTTTGTCAGAACCTGCGTCTTAGAAGTCCAAGTCCAAGTCTAGATCTAAGGACTCTTCTACCAAGTGCTCTTCACCTTCGAAGGCTTTGGTTCCTAAAGCGCCTCAGCCTCGTACCCTGTCACCGCCCCTGACTCTGGCAGCTAGCCTTGACTCCTTAGAGGACAATGGAGTCCTCTAGGTTCAGCCACCGTCTCTGGTTCCAAGCCAGCCACCGCCTAAAAAGAAAAGGACGTCAGAAGCTTTTGACACTTGGGTCCCACCCATGC
>NW_015210113.1:0-1032 GCF_001447785.1 Gekko japonicus | reverse complement strand
GAAATGACCCCTGATTCCGGGTATCCGCTCATGTGCATGCGCACTTCAGATGACAATGAGAAATGTTGCTGCGGGCGGAGAGAGTAGAGGTGAGGAGGACCCTGAGCAGACGTGAGTTTTGGCTGGCAATCTCAAGCTAGACGAATCTGCTGGAGCAGAAGCAAACTTGCAGAACTGGATCCGGGGGGTTGGCGACAGGTCGAGAAGCCAGGAAAGGTGGAAGAAATGGCCGTCAAGTCGCACGTGGCTTCTGGCGCCCCCTGGTGGGTTTTCAAGGCCAGAGACGAGAGGAGGTGGTTTGCCATTGCCCGCCTCTGCATTGCGACCCTGGCCTTCCTTGGTCTCCAAGGCCGACGCTACTTAGCATCCGAGATCTGACGAGATCAGGCTAACCTGGGCCATCTAGGTCAGGGCCAGAGATGAACAGAGGTGGTTTGCCATCACCTGCCTCTGCGTAGCGACCCTGGACTTCCTTGGTGTGGTCTGCCAAGCAAGGACTAACCAGGGCTTGGCTTCTGTGATCTGATGTGACGGCCACTCTGAGGCCGTATACAGGTCATGGTGAGTCCCAAAGAGGGGGTTCTCGAACTCAGTTCTTCCTTGTAAGGGGGCTCCTTGAAATGTCGAATGAGCCCTCATCCTCTTTGCAGAACCCCTCCCTCTGCTTTTCTGCAGACCTGGTCCTCCTGCGGCTACGTGGCTTTGCCCTTTGCCCTGGGTAGGTAAAGGGGGCAGGTTGGAAGAAGTAGCCCGGGCAATTTGGGATGGCAGGTGTGTGCAGCAAATGTCCAGCCACAGGGAAATATCACTCCCAGGATGAGGACCCTCCATCCTCGTTGGAGGACAGTCGACGTCAGGTGTCCGGTCAGGTGACTGTCGCAGAGTTTGCTCACGTGTCCGAGAAGAGCCTTTCCCAAGTGGAGAGTGTTCACGGATTTGTTTCCCACTCTCATATTTCACCAGTCAAGGCAGGGAAAGATTTGTTGTTGCAGTACCATTTTGGATACCCCTCTGTATACTGCCTTGGTCAGG
>NW_015210112.1:0-1039 GCF_001447785.1 Gekko japonicus | reverse complement strand
GTGAAGTATATTAAGCAATTGAAAGCCACCATGGCAACTAACAAGAACTTAGCATTGTTTAATCTCCCGGTTCTGAATAATCATAATTACGACTGGTGGCGCCGTTGTGTAAGAAATTGTCTTCAAGCGCATTTTGCTCTTTCTGTGATTGATTCTGACCCCCCCCCCCGTGGGAGGAAAAGAGTTAGAAAAGTATATTGCTAATGATGGGATGGCAATGGCCTTTATCATGGGAACTTTAGAACCGAAGGACAATAGAGAAATGCTAAAATGCAAGACTGCAAAACAAATGTTGAGCAAATTGGAGGAGAGATATGCTTCAAAATCAAATGCTAATTATGTATTTCTCCATCAAAAGCTGTTAAATGCACATATGAGAGATGGCCAGTCCATACTAGAGCATTTAAATTTTATAATGGAAACGTACGATGCTCTGAAGGAAATGAATGAGGAACCGAATGATAAAAGTTTAATTTCAATAATTCTTGGTTCTTTAAACAAAGGTTATGCACACGAAGTTGCAGCCCTCAAGGCATCACTTAATCTTACTCTGCCCCATGTTCTTGCTTATCTGAGGGAAGAAGGCCATAGAAGAGCTGTTTCTCAAACAAAAGGTGACTTGTCTGTGTTAAGTATTAAATCAGAATGTGAAAGGAACAAAGGCAAGAGAAATGTGAATTGTTTTCGTTGTGGGAAGCTTGGGCATGTCGCAAAATTCTGTCGGTCAGAGGTTCTGCCCAAATCAGAAGGTTTGCAGAAACAAAGGGATCAAAGGGCTCCCGCCAGAAATGACCGCGCTGAAAATAACCGCTCTGAAACAAGACCCTCTAGGGGGCGTGGCCGAGATGGCAATCCCAGCAGTCACACAGAGAGATGGAATGTTTTTGCTGTCACAGAGAAGCAGCCCCAGAAAGCTGATACTGTAAAGCAAAGAAGCAATATGCATGCGTTGACTGTCACTGGAATGTGTGACACAGATGAAAATCTAATTCTAGTTGATAGTGGAACCATTTACCATGTGTTTAATTGTGAAAAGTGG
>NW_015210111.1:0-1111 GCF_001447785.1 Gekko japonicus | reverse complement strand
GCCTCTCCTCCTCCCCCTAAACCGTACTGCTGTCCTCAGGAACGAAGTGGGGATGCGGCATGGAGAGCGGCGGCAAAGCTGGGAGAAGTGGCAGAAATCACCCCCTCCGCCCTGGCTTCCAATCTGGTTGGCTCGCCGAAGAGCCTGAACGCAAGGGGTGATTTTGGCCAGCCTTCCCTTAACCTGCCACCTTTTCCACTGCACTCTCTTCCTTTCCTGACTGCTTCTCAGCTCTCTGAATCTTGAGGGGCAGCTCTTGTTGGACAGGGAGGAAGGAGAAATCGCAGGGAGGAAGGAGGAGGTGCAGAGATCCATCCCTGTTCATAGGGTATTTACCCATAAGTAACTATAGCTGTTGGGGCTGCGGTGGCTCAAGTGGTTAAGACGCTGACCTGCATACCGGAAGGTCGGTAGTTCAGCAGTTCGAAACCCGAGTGCCACATGATGGAGTGAGCTCCTGCCTCCGGCCCCAGCTCCTGCCAACCTAGCAGTTCAAAAGCAAGAAATTGCAAGTAGATAAATAGGTACCACTTCAGTGGGAAGGTAACAGCGTTCCGTGCGCCTCGGCGTCTAGTCATGCTGGCCACATGATCACGGAAACATCTTTGAACAGCGCTGGCTCTTCGGCTTGGAAACGGAGATGAGCACCGCATCCCTAGAGTCGGACTCGACTGGCTTTCGAGCAAGGGAAACCTTTACCTTTACCTAACTATAGAAGATCCTGATGCTGGGAAATATTTAAGGTCAAAGAAGACGGGGACGGCAAAGGATGAGATGGTTAGGCAGTGTCATAGAGGCAACGGACATGAAATTGAGCAAACTTCAGAGGACAGCGGAAGACAGGAAGGCCTGGCGTGATCTGGTCCATGGGGTGGCAAAGAGTCAGACTCGACTGTACGACTGAACAACAAAAAACTATAGATGAAATCAGTATCAAGTACTACAATGCCAAGACCACAGCCATACAGCCCAGAAAATCTACAACAACTAATGAACTCCAGCCGTGAAAGTCTTCGACAACATATTAAAATCACTGTCATTCAGTTGCACGTTATTAATGAACCATTGTAACCAGTTATTTTTGATAATTTGTGTGTGTGTGTGTGTGTGT
>NW_015210110.1:0-1013 GCF_001447785.1 Gekko japonicus | reverse complement strand
ACATGGATGTCCCAGAGAGCAAGCGAGGAGTAGCGGCTACAGTGCTGGACTGGGATCTGAAAGATCCAGGTTCAAATCCCTGCTCTTGCTATAGAAGCTGGCTGCATGACCTTGGGCCAGTCACATGCTCTCACCCTGGCCTACCTCACAGGACTGCTGTGAGGATGAAAGGAAGGAGGGGGGAACTGATGTAAGTGGCTTTGGGCCCCCAATGGGAAGAAAGGTGGGATGTAAATGAAGTAAATAAATAAATATATTCATTAAAAAAAATTTATACCTGCCTTTCTGTATTAGGCAGCTGGTTCCCTTCCTCGAACGCGACGGCCTGGCAACAGTGATCCATGAAATAGTCACCTCTGGACTACTGTAATGCTTTCTACTTGGGGCTGCCCTTGTCCCAGATCTGGAAGCTGCAGCTGATGCAGAATGCTGCGGCCAGGCTGTAGTTGGGTCTCCTTATGTGGGAGCACATCCGGCCTGCGCTAAAAGCACTGCACTGGCTGCCTATAGCATACAAATCCGGTTCAAGGTGCTGGTTCTTACTTTTAAAGCCCTATATGGTCAGGGGCCTACATACCTAAGGGACCGCCTTTCCCCCACATGTTCCCCACAGAGCACTACGATCGGGGCCCCAAAATCGCCTGGCCCTCCTGGGACCCAGAGTAGCCAGGCTGGCTGTGACGAGGGCCAGGGCATTCTCGGTGGCAGCTCCGCACTGGTGAAGCCAGCTCCCAGATGACATCAGGGCTCTGCAGGGCCTGCAAGGTGCTGCTCTTCCGCCACGCCTTCAATTACGGAGCCGCCATCAACAAATCGAGGCCCTTGCCCCAACGCCAATGACAGTGTTAACATTACTCTCAACAGCCTGTCCAGACTATGATGTTAGCTGATTATGGGTTAATGTTGGACCGTTGCTAATGCTCACCACGAGTTACGAATTTGCACTAGCACTTTGCGCTGTGTTTTACAAGCATTTTGTTGTGGTTTTTATTGAATTCTGTGCTTTAGTTGTT
>NW_015210109.1:0-1042 GCF_001447785.1 Gekko japonicus | reverse complement strand
AATTATTGCATCAAAATGTCGGTGCTGTAACAATTTTGAGTATGCTGTTCAGGTGTGTATCTGTAAGCTGCAAACCTACTTTTTATTTATTGACATTCATTACAGGAATCTCATGCTCAGTGTTCTGAGCTTAGGACCCAGGAGAAAAGATGAAATGGCTTGGAATTGCGAGCTTTTGTACATAAGTTGCTTTGTGTGCTGGCCAAGAACATGAGAAGGCATCCTGACACAGACTGAGGGCCATGTGTTTGTCTACAAAACCATACTCTTCCCCAGAGAAATAACTACAACTTCCTACAAAGTAAATGTGCTGGGTGAACTTGGTCTGAACACACACTCTCAGCCTAATCCACCTCACTGGTTTGTTGTTATTCCTCCTCTAAAACAGTTCACATTGCTTTCTTACTGGGAAAGAATGGATCATGAGGGCATGAATACAGTGAAAATGGGGAGGGAACACAGTTGCACCCAGGAGAGTCCTGGCAGAAGGAGCCCAACAAAACACACTCACACTGTAGCATGGCACACAAAAGCTCATACCTTGAACAAAACTTTGTTGGTCTTAAAGGTGCTTTTTGCATTTCTCCCATGCAACTGAGGCAGCCCATCAAAGCAAGCTCTCCCTCGTTCCCTCTCTCCCTCCCAGGAGGAGACACAGCCAGTGGAAGAAAGATTTCCCTTTGTCTTTTGTAGGACTGAGGTCAGTTCCCTCCCTCCCCTTGGGAGGAGGAGGGGGAGGAGCCTCAGCCAGTGTTTTACCAGACTCTCTCAATCACACAGGAGAGGCCTGCCTATCTATCTCTCCTGTGTGATTGAGAGAGTTTGGTAAAGCAAGCTGCGATATGGCGGCAGCAGAACTGGAAAATGAAGCAGGAAACAGGGGGTTTGAAGGGGGCAGTGTCGGTTTGCAAAGCCCCTCTTCATGGAAGCCCGGAGGAAGGCGCAAAACGAGAGTGGCGGTGGGGGAGGTCTCACCCAGCATTGCAAGCATGGAGGCAAAACCTCGCCGGGAGGGGAGCGCAATGCTCCCTCTAAGCTGTGG
>NW_015210108.1:0-1031 GCF_001447785.1 Gekko japonicus | reverse complement strand
GCCAGAAGTGTTGCCAATGCATCAATGGCATCCTTTCCCCTTCTGATTCCACCTTGGTGCTCATTAGAGGACCAATGAGGAATTGGGTATGTTTTGGCAGGGGGTCGCCTTCTCATAGCAGGCAGATGGCAGCCCTAGACCTAGTTGGGTTGTTCAGGTAGTATGTTTTATATTTATTTTGTTTAAATTATGGCAAGATCCCATGGACTTTGGGTTCAAGTTGCACTTGGGGCAGAACTCTACCTTATAAGAAATACAGGACTGCCACTGAAAAATGGCAGCACTATGTCAAGCTTCAAGCTGTATGTGAAGCTTTGGCGTAGTGATTAGGATCGCGAATTCTAATCTGGGAGAACCGGGTTTGATTCCCCACTCCTCCACATGCAGCTGCTGGTGTGACCTTGAGCTGTTCTCTCAAGGGCAGTTCTCTCAGAGCTCTCTTAGCCCCACCTCCCTCACACCTAGCCCCACCTGTTGTGGGGAGGGGAAGAGAAAGGGATCGTAAGCCACTCTGAGACTCCTTTGGGTAGTGAAGGGTGGGATATAAATCCTTTCTCCTCCTCCTCGAAGAAGCAGTGCAGGGGTGAGTTTAAAAATAGCCTTTCCATAAGACCTTGACCCCATCCCACAGCTGTTTTCTGCAAGTTGGTTTTATACCCCGCTCTTCACTACCCAAAGGAGTCTTGGAATGGCTTACAATTGCATTCTCTTCCTCTCCCCACAACACAAACCCTGTGAGGTAGGTAAGGCTAATAGACTTCTGAGAGAACTGTGACTGACCCAAGGTCACGGGCTTCAGGGGGAGGAGTGGGGAGTCAACCCCGATTCTCCAGTTTAAAGTCTGCCACTCTTAACCCCTACACCAAGCTCTTAATCATCATCCCAGAGGACACCCAATTGCAAAGGAGATTTGGGAAATATTGGACAAAAGATTAGGAGAACTTGGAAGTTACGCAAATGTGCCTCAATGCTGTGGAGAATGGGAAAATAAACTGCTTCCCAACAGTGGTCCCGTTCACACGCGGCGATTT
>NW_015210107.1:0-1026 GCF_001447785.1 Gekko japonicus | reverse complement strand
GATCTGAAGATGGATATTCAACAATTTTTTAAGGACTCCATGACCAAACTGCTTCGCCCGATTCACTCAAAATTGGAGGAACTGGAAGACGACTTAAAAGAGGTCTCTACAATAGCGGAAGAAGCCTACATGAATGGCACAGCAATGCAGGAGGAATTAAAATCTCCACAAGAGTCTGAAAAAACCTTAAAGGAGAAACTGATGCAAATGGAAAACAGATGGAGATTGCAGAACCTAAAATTCCGCAGGATAGCGGAAGACGCCGAAGGTAACTCAGACTTAGCAATATTCCTCTCCACCTGGCTTCCAAGTACTCTAAATTTAGAAAATGGCATCGGCCCGGCACTGGCCTTGGCAAAACCTAACCGTCCTCAGGACATTCTTGTACAATTTATTTACATGCGCACGAGAGACAAAATTCTAAAGGAAGTGCACCACTTTCAAGTCTTAAATATGAATGGCAGACAAATACAAATTCTTCTGGACCTTGAAGGGGAAACTGTCACAGACCCACCGCAGCTAGATACACGAGCTCTAGAGTAGACCTCTGGACAGCTTACATATTTTCTTATAGGGAAAATGCGTGACTTCCCCCATAATAAGTTGTTTCCCCTTCCATAAATGCATACTGGATATGCCACTTAAAAATGTAATATTCTCTCTAACAAAATAAAATGAACCTGGCATCTAGGAAACTAAGATATATTTTTCAGCTGTGGTCAATATGAGTGATTTATACCAATATATTGCTTGGAGAAGATGAAAGAAGTTGGGTGGGCAGACATGCATAGCTTAAAATCTGCCTGCCCTATACCCCAAATGGATTACAAAGAACTCAGTGTCGGTTTAAACTATGTCATGACTTTAAAATGGCACCATCTTTACTAAACAATGGAATAAGGACAGGATGGGCTAATACAATCTTAATACAATCCCGTTAACAGGGGAAGTGCCTCAAATGGTTTCCCATATTGAAAAAAGGCCAAATTTGCCTGAAATGCTGGTGCTTGGTGATTCTCGTGAATA
>NW_015210106.1:0-1049 GCF_001447785.1 Gekko japonicus | reverse complement strand
CCTGCAATGCAGATGGGTGCTTCTTCTACAAGGAGGCATAAGGTGTTCCTACATTTCGCGAAGCTATGTTTTGGCTTTAAAATATGGCAATGTGAAATACCCTGGTGCTTGGGCTTTTGCAGGGATCCCTGCAAAACTAACATCGCCTTAACATTCACGTTCAACAAATCTTTTTTGTTTGTTTGTTTATCCTGACCTGTTTGCATTTGGGATTTCAGGGGAATGACTTTGAGGGAGAAATCATCTAGATGGCAGGGGTCTCTCCAACAGGGTGCCCGTGGGTTTTTTTTTCTCTTTAACATGTCGTTTTGGCAGCAACTGCCAGCACAGCACAAGGATTTTCACTGTGTGACGGAGGGTAATCTATGGCAGCTATTTTGTGGCTGGCCCCACACCCTGTTGCAGCTATTCAGTGGCAGCCATTTTGTTGGGTGTGCCCACCATGCTGTGTCAGAATTCCAAAAGTGTCTGCAGGCTCAAAAGGGTTGGGCCCCCCTAATACTGTGAGAGCCAGTTTGGTGTAGTGGTTAAGAGCAGCTGACTCTAATCTGGAGAACCGGGTTTGATTCCCCCCCTCCTCCACATGCAGCCAGCTGGGTGACCTTGGGCCAGTCCAAGTTCTCTCAGAGCTGTTCTCTCAAGAGCAGTTCTGGAAAGAGCTCTATCAGCCCCACCTACCTCACAGGGTGTCTGCTGTGGGGAGAGGAAGGGGATTGTAAGCCACTCTGGGACTCCTTTGGGTCGTACAGAGTGGGATATATAAAAATCAACTCTTCTTCTTCTTACCTGGAAGGCCTTGGGACCATCCCAGGGTAGGTGGCACCTTGAACACATGAAGATGCATTATACTGAAGCAGCCCATTGGTCCATTGAGGGCAGTATTGTCTACTCAGACTGGCAGCAGCTCTCCAGGGTCTCCAGTATAGGTCTCCCACATCACCCATTACCTGATCCTTTTAATCGAGGTGTCGCAAGATTGAGCCTGTGATCTTCTGCAAGACTGCATTCAAAGCAGATGTTCTAAACCATGGCCCCTCCTGCGGTGACCC
>NW_015210105.1:0-1036 GCF_001447785.1 Gekko japonicus | reverse complement strand
CTGAGCTGAAAGCGTTGCACTAGCTGCCTGTAGCATACCGAATTCGCTTCCAGGTGCTAGTTCTCACCTATAAAGCCCTTTATGGTCAGAGGCCAGCATACCTGAGGGACCGCCTCTCTCCACATGTTCCCCAGAGAGCACTGAGTTCAGGGACACAAAACCTCCTACCGCTCCCTGGCCCTAAAGAGGCCAAACTGGCCATCACCAGGGCTAGGGCCAGTTTGGTGTAGTGGTTAAGTACGTGGACTCTAATCTGGAAGAACTGGGGTTGATTCCCCACTCCTCCACATGCAGCTGCTGGATAACCCTGGGCAAGCCATCGTTCTATCAGAGCTGTTCTTGAAAGAGCAGTTTCACTCAGAGCTCTCTCAGCCCCACCTACCTCATAGGGTATCTGTTGTGGGGAGGGGAGGGGAAAGGAGTTTGTAAGCCACTCTGCGACTCCAAGTGAAGGGCAGGGTATAAATCCAATCTCCTCCTCCTCCTTCTTCTCCTCTGTGGCAGCTCCATGCTGGTGGAACAAGCTCCCTGAGGACACCAGGGCCCTGCAGAACTCACTACAGTTCTGCAGGGCCTGTAAGACAGAGCTCTTCCACCAGGCATCTGACCATATTTAACATCTTGATATAACATCAGAGCCTCCCTGGGATCTCTTCCATCTACTATGTCTGTTATTACTGACTCCTGTACCAAAATATTGGATTATGATTGCCGTCGCATAAGGATATATGTATAGCACTTTAGATTTTGTGTGTTTTTAAATTGTTTTTTTATAGATAATTTTTATTTTCCAACACATCAACACACACACAAAAAAACCCCATACACAACACACAAACAATGATCAGGAGTACATTCCTTTAGTACTTTCGATTTTCTTTTTATACATCAGTAGTTTTTGCACCTACGTGTCACGATGCGGGGCTAGGCAGGGGCGAGGCACTCAGAATGCAGTCCAAGGTCAAGAGCCAGTCACGTAAGTTAGCTGGAAAACCAAGTCCAATACACAGAGTGGGGTGGTCAAGGTATAGTCCAA
>NW_015210104.1:0-1054 GCF_001447785.1 Gekko japonicus | reverse complement strand
TATTCCAGAGGCTGCCATGGAGAAGCCTGCACTCAAGAGACCGCTCCATGAGAACTTCCCTCTGTCACCCCAGATTAAGGTTGCCAGGTCTTACCTGGCTGCCGGCCGGGGGGGGGTGTGTCCCTCCATCGGTCCAGGATGTCTTTGGCAGACGTGCCAGGATGATGTCACCCAGAACTGATGTCATCGTGCAGGGCACATTGCAGTGGATGCTCTATCATTTAAAGGAAAACTCTACGGTTAAGCGTAGAGTTTTCCCCGAATGATAGAGCGTCCCCCTGCAGCATTCCCTGAGCAATGATGTCACCTCTATGGTTAACTCTATGGTTAACTCTACGTTAACTCTATGGTTAACCATAGAGTTTTCTCCAAATGATAGAGCGTCCCCCCACAATGTGCTCTGAGCAATGACGTCAGCTCCAGATGATGTCATTGCGCCGGGCATGTCAGTGCAAATGAGGCACTTTGGGGGCAGGGTTCCCCCCGCCAGCTGGATCGGGACTGGCAGATTGGGGGGCCTGAAAGCGGGTATAAATTCAATCTCCTCCTCCTCCTCCTCCTCCTCCTCCTCCTCCCTTGGGCACCACGTTGGGGACATCTGCCCCAGGACTACATAAGTATTTTCCAGCTTTACTATGGGCAAACCAAAGACTGGAATGGCATGCATTTGTGTGTACCAAAGTTGAAAAATACGCCATGTTGTCCTTTTCACCCACATTGGTGACAGCATATATCGGGAGGATCACAGGTCGCACATGCCCCCATTATGTGCAGTTGAATGTCTAAAAAAGGCTAAAATAATTGTGAGATATGTGCCTTTTGGAGCAAGTTTAAAGGGATGTGGATAAGGATGTGGATAAGGATGATCTAGTAGACATTAGGGATGGGCATGAACTGGAAATGAGCCATAGTCCAAACATGAACCAGGCTGGTTCGTGGTTCATTTTGAACCGGTTTGTTTGATTGTGTTATTCCCGAATTCAAAAATGAACAGCCTTTCCCCCCCCTCCCGTGGAGCGGTGGCTCAGGTGGTAAAACGCCTGCTGTAACATCA
>NW_015210103.1:0-1116 GCF_001447785.1 Gekko japonicus | reverse complement strand
ACCGCTCATTAGCCTATTAGGCCACACCCGTGTGTTGCCACACCCACCTTTTGCTTCTTATTCTGTTTACCTTGCTTGTTGTCAAAACCCAGGGCCTTTTTTGTTGCAGGAACTCCTTTGCATGTTAGGCCACACACCCCTAATGTAGCCAATCCTAATGAGTTCCTGCTGGTGGGTGTGGCCTATTATGCTAATGAGTTCCTGCTGGGTGTGGCCAACTTGGGAGCCAGCCGGAACTCCGTTCCTGTGCGTTCCTTCCCAAAAATAGCCCTGAAGCAAGCTGGAAATGACATTGGGCCGCCAGCATCACGATGGGAATGACCAGCCACAGAAAGTACAACTCGTGCAACTTGCCCAGGATGCAAAATTATCCAGCTCTGCTAGCGGTACAATGTTGTGGTTTCAACACCAAAACCAAAAGCAGAGCCCCACGTGGAAGCAATTGGAGATGTCTAAGTATCTCTTCATATCCCGACCCAAGATCTTTTCTTGCCAGCTGGACAACTTTGGACTGACTCCAGACAAGCGAGCCTTGTTTCAATTACCAACATGAATTCCGAAGAAACAGCTACATTTGCTTTGGGAGTTGAAGCCTGGTCATTTTTTTCTTCATCCCCTGTTCCCTCGACATTTGGCATAGATGATATGGCTGCTGAAAAGCCCACAGTAGTTCTTATTTGACAGAGCAGACTTCAGACGCCGTAATGCAGCAGCAGCAGCTGCTGTATGCCCCCTCCTACCCCCCCTCCAGCTCTTCTAGACAGAGCCGGCAGCAGAAGAGAAGAAGCTGGCTGGCTGAGGTCAGTGGGGTAAAGGCTCTGAGTAGAGTCTGTAAGGTCTCCCAAGGGGCTTGAAAATAGTTTCTTAGGGTATGTTTCATCGGTCCACATTTTAAGCTGCTCTGCTCGTTATGGTGGATTTAGCAGAATATTTACTTTGCAAGAAGTAAGAGGATTACGGCAATGTAAATTAGAGTTATAAAATGAAGGCTAGTTTGAATACCTCATAAAATACTCATAAGAATAATAATAAAAAGTGGAGCTGAACGGCAGCAATCAAAATAGTTCTGCAGTACAGAACTCCCGATACAGCACTCTTCATAGGGCAGCTACACAT
>NW_015210102.1:0-1059 GCF_001447785.1 Gekko japonicus | reverse complement strand
GCCGGGAGCCCCCTGCTCCCGGCCAAAATAAATTTGCCAACCCTACATGGTTTACCAGAGAGTTTGACCTCTGAAGCTGCCACTTTCTCCAAGAGAATGGATATCTATAGTCTGGAGATCATTAGCAATTCCAGGAGAACTCCCAGCCCCACCTGGGGGCTGGAAACCCTAACATGTCTGGCATTAGTGTCTTAACCACTGTACTCTTCTGTCTCTCCTTTGTCTACAGCATTTTTCAGCTTCAAGGCTTAATATATTAATATGTCAGCTGCCTTGAGCCTAGGGAAACAGGGTGGGATATAAATCTAGAATAATAAAAGAATGGGCCTGTCTGTTTTTGGCAGGTTTAATTCATCAGGAAATAAAACAAATACTTTTGAAGCTGGCCACCAGTTACAGGATGATTGTGGGGATTGCAATGATGAAAATGATCAAAATATTCTGGCCCAGGTTAGTTGCAGAACATCACCCTTGTTGATGGTTTACTCCCTAGAAGTCAGGTAGCCCAGACAGGGAGGCTGGAGTATATCTCCTCCTTAACAAAATAAACTTTGAAATATTTTGCTGGTTTCAGATATTTTGCTGGCTGTCAACATCCTTAGGAATGCAGAGGACCTTGGTCAGTGCTTTGAAGGAGCACATTATAATATGTACTTTATTACCTGAAAGGCAGCAACATTACCTAACCAATCGGATGCACACCCTGATTCCTGACTCCAAATTAGTTAGAAGCATGGTGGCTTTTCCGTTGCTGTGAGCAATGCCTTTTTATTTTATTATTTTAAAAAGTGCCAGTACTCATATTTCTACCCATTTCCACCAATTCCACCACCAGCCCCGGACTTGGGAGAGTGCCCCCTCTCCTCGCAAAGATGCCAGTATTCAGTGGTGACTGCCATCACGAAAAAAGCCTGGTTGGAAGTAGTGTCAAATTTGAGGGAAATACTGCTTTGCTCAGAAAGGTACAGGAGTGTTTGCGATTCCTTAATCTGAACTAGAGGTAGCCACATGAAGGCACATGGTGAGGTCAAAATGTGAGGTCAAAATAATGATTTCATA
>NW_015210101.1:0-973 GCF_001447785.1 Gekko japonicus | reverse complement strand
AGTCAGTGGTGTGTTCTTTGCTGTTCCTCGTTACTGTAAGCCTGGATCCTCTGGGGCCTGGGAGGACCAGGCGATTTTGAGTACCCGATCGTAGTGCTCACTGGGGAGCATACGGGGAAAGGTGGTCCTTTAGGTACATAGGTCCCTGGCCATAAAGGGCTTTAAAGGTAAGTACCAGCACCTTGAACCTAATTTGGCATGCTATAGGCAGCCAGTGCAGTGCTTTTAGCGCAGGCTGGATGTGTTCCTGCATAGGGAGACCCAACAACAGCCTGGCCGCCACATTCTGCACTAGCTGCAGCTTCCGAATTTGGGACGGGGCAGCCCCATGGAGAGGGCCTTACAGTAATCCAGTCTAGAGGTGACCATTGCATGGATCACTGACGCCAGGTCATTCCATTTGAGGAAAGGAACCAACTGCCTAATCAGCCGAAGGTGGTAAAAGGCTGATTTTGCAGCGGCTGCTACTTAGGCCTCCATTGTTAGGTAGGCATCCAAGAGCACTCCCAAACCCCTGACTTCTGATGCTGGCACCAACGACACCCCATCGAAGGTCGGAACTGGGATCCCTACCCTCGGACCACTCCGACTCAGGCAGAGGACCTCCGTCTTCGTCGGATTCAATTTCAGTTGGCTCAGTCTAAGCCATCCAGCCACAGCTTGCAATGTTCCGCAGGGCCTGCCAAACGGAGCTGTTCCGACAGGCCTTCGGTTGAGGGGGCAAGCGTCCACCTCAGCTGGCCTCCCTGCTTTAGTTCCCAACCTGCTGAAAGGGCCCATCTGATTCCACCTTGTGGCCCCAGCAGCTTTATGTTGCTGCTACCAGTTTTATTGTTTTTATGGTTTTAATGTGATTCCATTGTAACGAGTCTTTGACTGGATATGTTGTGATCCGCCCCTGGGCCCGTTTGGGGAGGGTGGAATGAAAATCCCCAAAATAAATAAAGATCTTGAGCAGAATGATGGTGAGATC
>NW_015210100.1:0-1041 GCF_001447785.1 Gekko japonicus | reverse complement strand
GCCCCACGGGACAAGAGGGGCAGGACAGTACGTATATATACACACAATACCCCGTGGGTGCTGGCTTTCTACGTGGGGGGGTGGGGGAGGAAAGACTTCGGCTCTCTTGGGTCATGCACAAGTTCCCAGGCTCCCAAGAGGGAACCCAAGAATCTGACTCTTTTTGGTTGACTCTTGGAGGCCTTGATTTGTGCTGAGTAAGTGGCGTGCTTTGAAATACTTGCGGGGCTGCAGCGTGTACGGCGAAGCGCGCACACAAACCCCCAAGGGGGGTGGGAGAATGGCTCCGCTTTGACTTCCCTACCTGGGGAAGAGCATCACGGACAAGCAGAAAAGAGCAAGAGTCCAGGAGCGCCTGAAGCCTAACAGCATTTGTGGCAGGGAATGAGCTTTCACGAGTCACTGCTGACGTCTTCAGATCACAGCTGGAATGGGAGTCCACCTGTCCGTATATCGCAAGGCGGATGGGTTTCCAGTCAGTACGGCTAAATGTGGTGCTTTCCTTGCAGGTCAATCAAGAGGGGTAGCCGGGTTGGTCTGTCTACAGCAGTAGAAAAGAGCCAAGAGTCCTGTAGCGCCTTAAAGACAAAATCTGTGGCAGGGGAGGCGCTTTCGTGAGTCACTGGCTCACTGGACACCAAAGAGCAAGAGTCCAGTACCCCCTAAAAGACTAACAATATTTGTGGCAGGGGAGGAGCTTTCGTCACACCCACCGCTCCCTTCTTCAGATACACTCCATTCTGTAGGACTAAATCTGATGCCTTCCGTGGAGAGAGGTCACGATGGGTAGCCGTGTCAGTCTGTAGCAGTGGGAAAGAGCAAGAGTCCAGTACCCCCTAAAAGACTAACAATATTTGTGGCAGGGGAGGAGCTTTCGTCACACCCACCGCTCCCTTCTTCAGATACACTCCATTCTGTAGGACTAAATGCGGTGCCTTCCATGGAGATCGATCGAGGTGGGCGGCCTTGTTGGTCTGTCTGTAAGCAAGAGTCCAGGAACACCTGAAAGAATAATAGCATTTGTGGCAGGGGAGGAGCTTA
>NW_015210099.1:0-1047 GCF_001447785.1 Gekko japonicus | reverse complement strand
CAACATTGGCTTCCCTCATGTTCTTATGTTCTTATCCTACCAGCCTTCCACATTTTCACTTATCAAAGCTGCTGGCCACCTCACTACTATTATTTATTCTTTTTTTAAAAAGGGATATTTTTATCCCACTGTTCTAGGTGTCCCTCTCTGCCCCCTGGCCTTTTTTCAAGGATAGTAGCAGCACAGGAAGGATGGTATTGATAGGCAAGAGTGGTCCCTCCCCTCAGAGTTCCTGTCAGAATTAGGGATGTGCAGAACTGCATATTAATTTTATTGTTTTGTTGTAAACCGCCCCGACACTGCACAGGAGAGGATGCAGTAGATTAATGTAATAAATAAATACTGGAGAAACCACATTGTTTGTTAACATTAAATGGATTTACCTTCTGCTAACAGTGGATAGAAGGCTACAGAGCAGTTAGAATATTAGCAGCAAGAAAGAAGCTCAGCCAATGCAGTCTTTAATTTCTTGAAGTAACCTGAACCATCCATGCACAGTTTTGACGTATAAATGTTCTATTCAAACACACTTCCTCATTGTGTCTGTGAAAGTACGTGCAGAATGATACAACCATGTGCAGAAGCAGACACTTTTAAAAAGTACAGTACATGTACTTATTCTTGGTCTGATTCAGCCTTCCCACAACCATAAAAACAGATTTTTCAAACATTTGATTTAATGCTTTCCCTCCATCCCTCTAGTTATAATGGACAGACCTGCTCAGTAGTAGAGGAATTTACAAAAAAAAAAAATTATGGGCATGAGAAGCACCTTGGAAAGGAAGAGGAAACCGTGGGTTTGGGAGAAGGGCTGGCAGATGACACAAGGGCACTGCAGAGGTTTAATGTTCTGTACAATCCTTGTGCACAAGCTGTGTAAACTTTCATTAGGCCTAACTGGAGCTGATTTAGTTTCCTAGGAGCTTTTCCCATTTGGAAGATGCTCTGGGTCCAAGAATCCTTTCCTAGCATATGTGTGTTAAGAGCATACATGCAGCCATACTGGATCAGAGCTCTGGTCCAGTTTTCTTCCTTTCTTTGTTGGGA
>NW_015210098.1:0-1040 GCF_001447785.1 Gekko japonicus | reverse complement strand
TATGTAAACAGAAGCAAAGAGCTGACACTTGGAACTGGGTCTTCTTAGCTGTGGCCCCTAGATAGTGGGAAACCACGCTCTCTCTCTCTCCCCCAGAGATATTCATTTATTTCATTAAACACATTTTTATCCTGCCCTTCTTTCAAGGAGCTCTGAGAAGAGTACATCCACTTTTCTCCCACCATTTGATCCTCACAACAACCCTGTGAAGCAGTTCAGGCTAAGAGAATAACTGACCCAAGGCAAGCTTTACGGTACAGTGGAGGTTAGCACCTGGGTTTCCTAGGCCCTAGTTCAACACCCTCACTCACTACACTGCACTGTTTTACTCCAGCGGATATTCACCGATGCAGGAAGTGACCCTATTCCCTGACAACGCCCTTCACCTTTTTTATTACTGTGAGTGTGCTGTTACCCTTATATTCATTGCTGCTTTTCAGTGCAATCCTAAGCACATTCAATGGGACTCTCTTCTAGTGTTTTTAGTACTACAGCCTTATTGCTGTGATAGTATTGGTTGTGATTTCACTGCTACTACACATTCAGTTTTTCTTGTTTTAGCTTTGCTGTTTTGAAGATTTTTCTTACTCTGGTTTACAGTTAGATTTAGTTATGATTTACACTAGAAATGTGGGGTAAAACCTTTATAACTACATAAAATAAAGCGATAAGGGAGGTGGAGAGAGAAAGGAAAACAAATGCTCTTGACAAAACATGCCTACGTCTTTTTCTATTGCCCATGCATCGGAGTGGCTAAAATACTCTTCTAAAAAGGGCCAACTGATACATGGCATCTGTGATCAGGTCTCCTACGGCTTTCAGAGTTGTTAACAACTGCATTGGGGGGGGGGTTAAGCCTTTGCCCTATACAGCTTTTACATTCCCTCCATTCAAGAAGCCGCTATTTCTTCTGTGGGGAAACTCATATAGGTACCTAAAAGTTTCTCCCACCTGGGGCCAAGATTTATTCATTTAAATCCAGCCTTTCCCTTGGAGGACCCAAGGTAGCTCACAATAAATTCATTCATTCATTCATTCAT
>NW_015210097.1:0-1125 GCF_001447785.1 Gekko japonicus | reverse complement strand
GTCCAGTAGCACCTTAGTGACCAACAAAAGACTTTTGGATTATAAGCTTTTGAGAGTCAAAGCTCCCTTTGTCAAACATGAGTAGTACCCATGTCCGATGAAAGGAGCTTTAACCCTTGAAAGCTTGTACCCCGAAAATCTTTTTGTTCTCTAAGGTGCTACTGGACTGGAATCTAATGGTATTAAAGGAGAGCCAGTTTGGTGTAATAGTTAAGAGCGCAGACTCTAATCTGGGAAAACTGGGTTTGATTCCCCACTCCTCCACATGCTGCTGCTGTGACCTTGGGTCAGTCACAGTTCTCTCAGAGCTGTTCTCTCAAGGGCAGTTCTCTCAGAGCTCTCTCAGCCCCACCTACCTCGCAGGGCGTCTGTTGTGGGGAGGGGAAGGGAAAGGAGACTGTAAGCTGCTCTGAGACTCTGAGTGAAGGGCGGGGTATAAATCCAATCTCTTCTTCTTGTGCTAGTCCCGAATTCTGCTTCTTATAACAGCCAAGTAATCCGATGCGTCATTCTATTATTATGACCCTTCACATTATGAAACAACATGAGCACCCAAACTGACTACGGGAGATTGGATATATTTAATATAAATTTGGTACGTTTAATATAAATTTGGCTATTTGCCAAAAAAAATCTGATTTTATTTTCATTTTTAATGTAAAATTGGTTATTTGCCCAGGAATCCAGTTGAGTCAGTTTTTCCCGTTTCCGTTTTTTTGCTGCTGTTCAAATATTTTCCTAATATTTTCCTAATATATATATTTACCTGGTTTTACTTTCATTTTTAATATTAATCTTTTTTTTTAAGTCATATGCTTGGTTTTTGAGGAATGACTGCCTTCCCACCCACCTCTCAGGGTGTCTGTTGTGGGGAGGGGAAGGGAAAGGAGTTTGTAAGCCGCTCTGAGAAAAGGCCAGTAGGTGACATGAAAGATCTAGGGTTGCCAATGCTCAGGTTCCAGTGAGGGTTCCCCCGTTTTTGGCGGCTTCAGTCTGCTGCTGGCCAGCTGGCTGGCGGGGAAACCCCACCCCCAAACGGGGCATGATGATGTCACTTCCAGGTGATTTCATTGTGCTGGGAACATCGCATAGCAACGCTCTGGTTTTTGAGCAAACTCTATGGTT
>NW_015210096.1:0-1044 GCF_001447785.1 Gekko japonicus | reverse complement strand
TTATTTTCATGCAGGATGGCATGTCGTTGAGAGTGAATGTCCCAACACCTGAAAGCTTGGCCCAGAAGCTGGGACCTCACCTGTGTAGTGAGAGTTGCCAATCCCCAGTTGGGGGCAGGAGATCCCCTGGTTTGGAGGCCCTCCCCCCACTTCAGGGTTATCAGAAAGCGGGGGGGGGGAGGAAATGTCTGCTGGGTGCTCCGTTATACCCTATGGAGACCGGTCCCCATAGGGTATAATGGAGCATTAATCTGTAGGTATCTGGGGCTCGGTGTGTGTTTGCTGTTTTTTGAGATAAAGGCACCAAATTTTCAGCATCGCATCTGGTGCCTCTCCTCAAAAAACTCCCCAAGTCTCAAAAAGATCGGACCAGGGGGCCCAATCCTATGAGCCCCCCAAAAGGTGCCCCACATCCTCCATGGTTTCCAATGGAGGGAAGACATTTAAATGGGACGTGGTCCCTTTAAATGTCATGTTTGGAGTTCAGTCATGATGTCACATCCTGGCTCCTGGCTCTACCCCCAAAGTCTCCTGCCTCCCCCCCAAAGTCCCCAGGTATTTCCTGAGTCAGACCGGGGAACCCTGTGTGCAGTCCCAGATGTATCATGAGGGATAGCACCAATCACCTGTGTGGAGAAGGGACCGTGGGAACATACGTCCCACCCGCCACTCTTTTACCCCTCTTCTCTCAGTGGCCGTTGGGGTTTCGTAGCACCAGCCTACAGCAGCATCGTCTGTGCACACGGTTCCACCCAGGAAGAGACGCATGGAACGCTGGTTCCTCAAGCTTATGGTCCAGGTCAGATTGGGACATGTATGTTGCTTGTGTGTGTGTGTGTGTGTGTGCGCGTGCATGTGTGAAGTGCCCTCAAATTGCAGCTGACTTGTGGCACCCTCATGGGAGTTTTTTTTTGGGGGGGGGTTGAGCATTTCTCTGTGTGTGTGTGTCCGCGCGCACACACACGCGCCCGGAAGTCATGGCTGACATCTGGCGACCCTTAGTGGAGCGTGCACGTTTTCAGAGAGGTAGAAGAAGAAGAAGAG
>NW_015210095.1:0-1034 GCF_001447785.1 Gekko japonicus | reverse complement strand
CATCTCTTGCCTCGAAAATCCTAAGGGGTCTCCGTAAGTCGGCTGCGTCGTGGCGGCACTTTCCACCCGCTGGGGCTGGAATATGTTGCAGAGCACAACCGTTCTCAATGGCAAATTAGACTCAAGGGATGCAAATGTCGGTCCTCTTGGCCTGCTATTGGCAGACAGACCCCAGCCAGAGCACCCCTGGTTCCCTACCAGGGCTCAGATGGATGGCAGGAGAAGATGGGAGGGGTGGCTCATAGGAGCGTCAACACCACTTCTAGCCAATACCTGGACGTGAGGTCATCGGTGCTCTAGCATTGCACCAATCTCTGTGACGAAAGAGACGGGCAAAATCCTGAAGGGCCATGATCATGATGTCACTTCTGGGGTTTTAGCCAAGTGACATCAACAATGTCCCTTCCCCCATCTCCCAAAGTCTCCAGGGGGTTCCAGGCATATACACTTTCTATACACTTTCTATACACGTGTCAAGGATGTCCTAGGCCAGGGGTGGCCGAACGGTGGCTCGGGAGCCACACGCGGCTCTTTCACACATGTTGTGCGGCTCCCGGCAGGGCGGCTGGGGAACCCAAACATCATTAGCAAACAAATATCATTGGAAAAATAAATATCATTTATCAATATCTGCTTTTACCGCTTTTGTCATTATTTTTGGCAGTCTTATTTAATGTCAATAAAAAGCAAATCTGCATATTTCCCAGTAAAAACATGTAATATTTGTTCATATCTTGGGGCTCTCAAACATCTGACATTTATTCTGTGTGGCTCTTACGCTAAGCAAGTTTGGCCACCCCGGTTCTAGGCTGATCCGCAGGTTCTAGGCTGATCCTGCACTGAGCAGGGGTTTGGACTAGATGTCCTGTATGGCCCCTTCCAACTCTATGATTCTATATACCTGGCTACCCTAGACCTAAAACCATCAGAATAAATGTTATGGTGTTTTCAAACAGGAGACTTATATTGCCTTTCATGTTATTGTCCTGCCATTGAGATTAATGTTTGGTCACTGTCAATGTTCCCTCTAAGCT
>NW_015210094.1:0-1101 GCF_001447785.1 Gekko japonicus | reverse complement strand
AGGCATTTAAATGCCTCTGGAGCTCACTTGGGTTGGGCTGCAGGCTGGTGGTGGGCTCCAATGACATTTAAATGCCTTTGGAGCTCACTTCCGGATGGGGCCACTGTTGGACTAAACCCTAAAGGCATTTAAATGTCTTTGGAACTCATTTCCAGGTGGGGCTGTGGGCCCATGAGCCTCCCAAAGCACGGACCATTTTGTGGAATGGAGACGTTCATGGAGGTTCGTGGTTCCGTGTTCGGAGAAACCTTGAACCTCCCATTTTCCCGATTCTTGCCCACTCCTACTGTGCACCATATCTGAGATCAGAATTGGGCCCATATTGCATCTGGAAGACACAGAACTCCCGTTACCCATCGAACAACAGAGGTGGCTAAAACAACTTTGTGTCATGTTAATTTGATCTCTGAAGGACAGCTTGCTCATTCTACAATGCATTTTGCAAATTCTAGGAGCATTCTTAGTTAATGTGGAGAACCGTTCGATTCAAAGGCATGGTCAACAATCAATGTGCAAGTCAGAACACTTCTCAGCAGGGCTTTTTTTGTAGAAAAAGCCAAGCAGGAACTCATTAGCATAACAGGCCACACCCAAGAGCAGAAATTCATTATCATATTAGGCCACACCCCTGACCACACAGCTAATTAGCATATTAGGCCGCATCCCCATGTTACCAGAAGTTTGGTCATCCAGCCACACCCACCTTTTGCTTCTTATTCTGTTTACCTTGTTTGTTGTCCAAACCAGGGCTTTTTTTGTAGCAGGAACTCCTTTGCATGTTAGGCCACATACCCATAATGTAGCCAATCCTAGTGAGTTTCTGCTCTTGGGTGTGGCCTATTATGCTAATGAGTTCCTGCTGGGCGTGGCCAACTCGGGAGCCAGCTGGAACTCCGTTCCTGTGCGTTCCTGCCCAAAAATAGCCCTGCTTCTCAGAATCCTCTAAAATCCTCTCAGCAGATAGGCATATACGGAAAAATGTCACTGATAGTTAAAAATTTGGGAGGGGAGAAATCCCTACTCTTTTAATTTTTAGTTAAACTGTAGGGTCCCTCTCCTCAAAAAATAAGTTCAGCCTGGTGAAATCTTATCTTTACCGCC
>NW_015210093.1:0-1081 GCF_001447785.1 Gekko japonicus | reverse complement strand
TATAATTAATCCTCCCCACCTGTACAAAAAAAAAACAACAACTTAATTTTGAAGCAATTTTTATCACCATCTTGGTATAAGGCAATTATTTCCTTTAAGCGACTTCCTCAGGTTGTGGGTTGCTAAGTGGCATCACTAAATCCTTCTTAAATTTAAGAGCACTTGTCTAAACACTTTTAGGGTGGATGGCTCTCTTTTTACCTTGCTCTTCCTTTGTTTTCCTCCCCTGTCCTTTTATCTAAATGGCAGAGTGAGACGCACAATGGCTGTTAAGAGTTCAAGACAACACATCCCTGATTTAAAATAGCCATTACTTAAAACAGATGAAGTGCTGTGTCTACTGTGAACAGATGTGTGTGCAGACTCCTGTTTCTGTAAATGCATAAATACAGGCAGGTATTTATTATAGGCATATATCTATGACTCAATGGGTTTAGAAGGGTGTAACCAGTGTTCCCTCTAAGCTGAGTTAGTGTGAGCAAGCTCACAGTTTTTTACCCTCTGGCTCACACATTTTTTGTCTTAGCTCAGGAAGGATGGCTCCAGAGTAAACTAATTTATGCAGTAGCCAAATCACTCACTCACAACTTTAATGCCAGTAGCTCACAAAGTAGCATTTTTGCTCACAGGACTCCATAGCTTAAAGGGAGCGTTGTGTAAGTAGTTAGAATTGCACTAGGATTATAGAACTAGTTTACCAATTCTTTGTGTAACATGCACTGTTATTGCTGACATTGCTGCTTTTGTTTGAGATAAATATTTTTAAAATATATAATTTGGACTATGCTTTACTCTCCTAATCGCTTCTTATATATAATTCTGTTTTCAAGTGGCAATATTCCATGCGCTCCCATTGGCTGTGCGCATGCTCTTCCTCAGCCATTGGCCCATCGGCTGCCAGTCAAGACTATTGGCATGCCATTGGCCGGGGGTGCTGCTCTTCCCCGCCCCCTCCCCATTCAGCCACTCTGCCCTGTCAGAAATTACTGGCAAACGGCTTTCTGTCTTGACGAAGACACTTCTCCAGCTTGCCTCCTGTTTGGGACTAAACCTTTCCCTCTGTGGCTGTTGGTAGGTGTAA
>NW_015210092.1:0-1054 GCF_001447785.1 Gekko japonicus | reverse complement strand
AAAAATGATATAGCTAGGAAACATTGTTTGTTTATACCCTCTGGAAGACAGTTAGTGCAGATGGGTGGGGGAATAAAGGTAAGTACAGCTGAGGTAATAGGACACCGCAGGCTCCCCTCCCCCTGCTTTGCAGCCAATCTTTGAGGGTAGGAATAAAGCATTTCCTCCCAGCAATGAACATAAACATAAACCAGATTCAAGATGAGAGACTGAAGAGACAGCAGACGTGTAAAAGGATGAGCTCATTGTTCTATATGAAAGAAAACTGTTGATTCAGAATCTGAGCTCTCTCAGTGTACGTCATTTCATATCAAAACACTACGCAGCAGCACCCTTTCTTGCCCATGCCTAAGCTGCTATTAGTCCTGGCAAGGCAAAAGGACAGGAACCCTTTCCACTTATATGTAAAGAAAATGATGTTGTGTGCCCGTTTTAAAACAAAACTGGAATAAGCAGGTCAGGGAAATCTAAACTTTGTGTGATCTCATGTCTTATTCTGGAGCTTAATATGTCCCCCCACCAGCCATAATAGATGTTAGCCAAGCTAAAAAAGAAGATGTTGAAAGGAAAGGAATGCAGTGAGTTAAGTCATGGAATGGCATAGTTCCCCCAACCCACATATGCCATCTTTATTATTTTTAAAAAGCAGATCCCTCCTCTCATGTCATGATAGATGATTCCAGGAATGGAGGTTAATGCTCACTACATGCCAATTCATATCCAATAGAATGAAGTTTTCTCATACCTAATGAAAATTTGGTTGGGAGGCTTCATTAGGTAGTCTTATTGAAACCTGTGGCATCTGATCATCGGATTGATTTGCTAAACACCTAGTTTTACTCATGTTTTTAAAATGACATGATTTCCCTCCCAATCTGACTGGGTTTTTTGCACACCTGCAATGATTGGCACTTTGGTGGCAATGAAATCCAGGTGTTCCTCCCATTCCAAACAGATCAGGACTATGACTATGTTGCCTCCATGGCAACAGATACCACAGCCAGAACTGCATTGGAAGGGCAGTCTGATCTGGACTGCTCCTTATGATATACAT
>NW_015210091.1:0-1130 GCF_001447785.1 Gekko japonicus | reverse complement strand
ACAGATCCCTTTGGAGTGCCTCACATCCTACACTACATCTGAACAACACTGTAATTTTTAAGAAATATACACAAAATTCTATTTGAAATTACAAAAAAAAAAAATCTCTTAACTGGTTTTTTAAAGATGCAGTACAAGTACAAATGGAACTTAAATGTATGAAGTAGGGTTCCCAGGTCCCTACCTGGCATTCAGCGGGGGCTGGAAGCTCCATGTCCGGGAGCTTTGTGCACTGCAATGACATTGCCCAGAAGTGATGCCATCACATTGGGCATGCCGTTGAGGGACACTCTAGCATTCGGCTTTAAAACTCTATGGTGCTCTATATAGCCAATTAATGCCAAATGCTAGAGCGTCCCCCGCCAACGTGCCTGGCATGTTTGACACCACCTCCAGCAAGTCGGCCCGATTCCAGCAATTTGGGGGCGGGGTTCCCCCTGGAAGCCAGATCCAGGCTGGTGGGTCAGGGGCCTCTAGAGCGTGCAAACCACTGCCCCCCGGGGGACCTGACAGCCCTAGTATGAAGCTAAACCATAACCCATGAGGTTAACCACATAGTATTAACCACAGCAACAGATGTCCCAGGTAAATCTCCATTTCGATCCTTTGTCAGGCCATAATCGTATTGTAAAGCCAAATGAGGTCGCACCATTGATTTATATAGGGGCATTATGATATTGGCTGATCTGTTTTATAGGAACATAAGAGATGCCAATGTTGGATCAGGCCAAAGGCCCATCCAGTCCAACACTCTGTATCACAGAGTGGCCAGAAATACCAGTGCCATCAGGTGGTCCACCAGTGGGGCCAGGACATTAGAAGCCCTCCCACTGTTGACCCCCCCCAAGCACCAAGATGACAGAGCATCACTTGCCCCAGAGTCCCTATCTATACCTTGTGGCTAGGGACCTTGTGCCAGGAAAGAGCAGAGGGGACTGGTGCAAAATGTACACATGCACCTTATCCTCTGTTCCCTGTGGAGCTGGTTGGAACACTGAATAGGCCTTAGTGTCAAGGGAAATAGCAGAGCTCCTTAGCTTGATATAACACTTGAATGGTGGAGTGCAACTGGGAACAGAGGATTATGGCCTGACAAAGGGTTAGGCTTGCCAATTCCCCCTGGGGGGCAG
>NW_015210090.1:0-1203 GCF_001447785.1 Gekko japonicus | reverse complement strand
ATGGGTCAGTGTGGGGTGGCTCATGCAGACGAACCAGAGCCCACTGGTAGTCAGCAGCACATGTTTGTTCAGTCGCACAGTCGAGTCCAACTCTTCGCGACCCCATGGACCAGCTCCCGCCAGGCCCTCCTGTCTTCCACCGTCCTCTGAAGTTGGCTCAATTTCATGTTCATTGCATCTATGACACTGTCTAACCATCTCATCCTTTACCGTCCCTGTCTTCTTTGACCTTCAATCTTTCCCAGCATCAGGGTCTTCTCCAGTGAGTGCTCCCTTCTCATTGGGTGGCCAAAGTATTTGAGCTTCAGTTTCATTATCTGGCCTTCCAGGGAACAGTCAGGGTTGATTTCTTTTAGGATTGACTGATTTGATCTTCTTGCAGTCCAAAGGACTCTCAATTCTACCTTGTGAGTCACTAGCATTAAAGTTGTGAGTGAGTGATTTGGCTACTGCATAAATTAGTTTGCTCTGAAGCCCTCCTTCCTGAGCTAAGAGAAAAATGGATGAGCTGGAGGCTAAAAAAAACCCTGTGAGGCAGCTCACACTAACTCAGCTTAGAGGGAACACTGGTCACATGATCCCAGTAACTGGCCCTGACCAGCAGTAGGGATGGGCATGAACTGGGAAAGTGTGGTTTGGTTCATGTTTCGTGGCATGACTGGTTCATGAACCACGAATCATTGTGAACTTTTAGCAGCCAAACGAACTGGTTCAATTTGTAAGGTTCATGACCTGGTGTAATAGATCCTGCACAAGCTAGAGACACCAAACGCATGGCTGACTCTTCTCTACCTGCCCTCCAAGTCTGGTGAGGAATGGATTTACAGGGTCTGCGTTATGGCCTCCCCAAAGAACGTGCCCCCAGGAAAGTGCTTTCTAGGGAAATGACAGGTGGTCATTTCCCCAGAAAGCACATTCCTGAGCACACCTTCTTTGGGGGCCATAACTCAGACCGCATAAATCCAATCCTCACCAAACTTGGAGGGCAGTTAGAGGAGTCAGCTGGAAATGCCTTGTGAGTTTGGTGTCTCTAGCTTGCACAGGATGCATTCTGTACACCCCTGGACTTCCTGAAGCTGCGCCTGAAGCTGCCCCTGTAAAAACTGTACAAGCCGTAGTTCCTCTCCAGCAATGTGTTTTTTTAAAAAAAATTATTGTAAATTTTCAACAAAATACCTACATTTTGATACAAATCTGAAATAA
>NW_015210089.1:0-1175 GCF_001447785.1 Gekko japonicus | reverse complement strand
GTTTACATTCAGACAGCACCTTGCCAGTAGCACTATCACTAGCATGTCAGTAATCACTGTCACTAGTCCCACGGGACTCTAGTGATTTACCCATTTCGAATTAATCTTTTTTGAAGACAGGAGGCGCAATAATTTTTCTTTGTGAGCACGAAAGCTCTTAAGACAGCAGCATTGTCTAGGGTCCCATCAGAACTAAAATAGACAAAACTATTAATACAGCAATACAATTTCATTCCACACTGGCCGGCCAGCTCTCCTACGGCCTAGTAGGAAACTAGGATGGAAATACATTGGTCCGTTTAAGGTGAAACGGTTGTTCAATGAGGTGACTGTTGACCTAGATCTCCCCAAGAACCTGAGGAATCTTCATTCTGTATTTCAATTCAGCCTCCTGAAACGGGATTCTGGCTCCAGGACCTGGCGACCGTCACAGCCGGTGCCCCCTCCTATCATGGTAGAGGGCGAGGAACATCATGAAATCTCAGAGATCTTGGACTCTAAGCTCAAATGGGGGAAACTGTTTTATTTGGTGGAATGGCAGGATTTTGGACCCCAGCACCTTGAATGGGTGGAAGTAGGGTATATTCGGGCCCCTAGACTGTTGCGCAAGTTCCACCAGGAGTTCCCGGACAAACCGGGTGGTCTCCCGGAATGGGCGGGAGAAGCTGGGTTTTGTGGGGGCAGAATGTCAGCTATGCTGCCATGATGTTTATGGGGCTGGGGTTCATTTGCTTGACCTGTGCACCAGCCGCTCCTGCATTCCTTCTTTGCTTCTGTAGTGCTTCATTATCACTGACCTTGTAGATTGCCGGGTGTAGTGTCTGGGCATCAGGTAACCGCGGGATCGCTTTCGATTCCCAGCTTTGGCTCTAACGGCCTGGGGCCCCTTCTCCCACGTGCGGGAGTCAGGCCTATTAGCCTATGGATGGGGGTGTATGGGGTGTGTGTGTGCATACGAATACCCTATATCCCATTGTGCTTGTAGAAACGTCGCCATTCTTAACAGTGACCATGTTACTGCCTCTATAGCTCTGCAATAAAGTATAACCTTTCTGACAAGCATGTACTCAGTTGTTGGCTGTGGAACCTGACATTGTAGTGGCCAAGGCAAATGAGTGCGGCTGGCAGGAAAGGAAAGACCCTTCGCTTCTTCGCCTGCCTGCTGACGGGATCTC
>NW_015210088.1:0-1141 GCF_001447785.1 Gekko japonicus | reverse complement strand
CCCGTAGCCAGGATTTTGTAAATCAGGGGGTCTTTAACTATGGCAGGAGGCACTGGCGTTACAGAATAAAATAAAATAAAATGAAATAAAAGTTTTAAAAACTCACTTTTGCTGCGTTTTCACTCTGCTGGCCTACGTGGGGAAGGGACGGCGGTGGGGAGTCCTCCGGGTGGCCCGGAGAGCCGGGATCTGGGGGCTGGATGGAAGTTGGGGGGGGGCAGGCTCCGAAATGCCCTGCTGTAGCTATGGGCCTGAGTGCCCCTGGATGTGGAGGTTCCCCTAAGTCACCAGGACCCGTAGCCATTGACAGACTTACCCTCCATGAATCTTTCTGATCCCCATTTCAAGCTGTTTATTCCGGGGGCCATCACTGCATCCTCTGGCAGCCGATTCCATATTTTAATCACTCTCTGGAACAAACCAGGAATGTAAAGATGGAACTGATGCACAGGGTAAGTATTAGCATAACACAATAAGGGGTGCGAAAATTACATCGTACGTCGTACTTATAGGAAGCTATACACAGTAGTACGGACCACAGTCCATCATAATTTATCCAGGCCACTTTGTGAATCATTTTGTACAGAGCCTACCCTCTTGTAGAGACATCACCCCGCTGACAAAAGTCCGTATGGTCAAAGCGATGGTATTCCCAGCAGTAATGTACGGCTGCGAGAGTTGGACTATAAGGAAGGCCGAGCGCCGACGAATAGATTCTTTTGAACTATGGTGCTGGAGAAGACTCTTGAGAGTCCCCTGGACTGCAAGAAGAACAAATCAGTCAGTCCTAAAAGAAATCAACCCTGACTGTTCCCTGGAAGGCCAGATAATGAAACTGAAGCTCAAATACTTTGGCTACCCAATGAGAAGGGAGCACTCACTGGAGGAGACCCTGATGCTGGGAAAGACTGAAGGTCAAAGAAGACGGGGACGGCAAAGGATGAGATGGTTAGACAGTGTCATCGAGGCAACGGACATGAAATTGAGCAAACTCAGAAGCACAACGGAAGAAAGGAGGGCCTGGCATGATGTGCTCCATGGGGTCACGAAGCGTCGGACTCGACTGTGCGACTGAACAACAACAACAACAACAACCCTATTGCCTATGTAGCAAAGTCCTCTTGAATAATTCCCTGCTTAG
>NW_015210087.1:0-1018 GCF_001447785.1 Gekko japonicus | reverse complement strand
GTGTGTCGCCGTCCCCGCGGCAGAGCTCCCGCTGCCACTTGGCAGCCCTAAATGGGACAGCAGCCCTGCTGGAAGTCCTTGTAATGGTTGCATAATGGGGTAGAGTGCCCTGGGGAATTTAGCCCACAATTTCAGCTCAGGCTAAAGAGTCAGGATTGCTGAGGATCTGAGAGAGAAAGAGGGGGGGGGCACTCTGCAACAGTTTCAGCATCATACTGGACCCTCCTCTGTATGTGGGGTGTGGTGGAGTGTGTGGGCTAATGGACTAGAACAGGGTAACCCCAAAGGGTACTGATAGTGATATAGAATGTTGCATTTATATGGTTTATATGATCTGGGTAGCAGAGCTGAGCAGAGGTTGGGAGAACTGTATTTATGTGTGCGCATAAGAGGAGATGGTTTATTGGTAAGACAGGTATGAAAACCCAAGGTTCCTCTCACCAGACTTTGTCCATGGAATCCTGTCGTTGCAGTGCCTTTGGGGAAAGCGGGCTTTATTATCAGAGTTAACAACAAGGTTGACTCCAGATTACAGCAAGGGATCCGATCATGATGGCAGGACACAGTAAGGTGGAGTATCTGAATCCTGCCCATCCCCAAAGGTGCTGTTTCGGCTGTGGGGAGAGAGGCCGTCTTCTCCAGTGTTGCCAACTCTGGAGTGAGAAATTCCTAGATATTCAGGGGGTGGATCCTGGGGAAGGTGGTGTTTGCAGAAGGAAGGGACCTCAGTGGGGGATCATGGAACTGAGTCTATCCTCCAAAGCTCCACTTTCTCCAGGGGAACTGATCTTTGCGGGCTGGAGATCAGTTGTAATGCTGGGAGATCTCCAGGCCGCATCTGGATGTTGGCAACCCTGGTTTCTCCCATTTGTTTCAGATCACATGTAATAATTTCTGGTTATTTTGACGTTTGATTTTAAAAATGCAACCATGGCAGGTTTTCTTGAAGTGCACGTGTTTTTAGCCATGCAACTGTGACTAATTGCATTGGGTTATTTTTTGGGTGCGGGGGGGGGGG
>NW_015210086.1:0-1062 GCF_001447785.1 Gekko japonicus | reverse complement strand
ATCTTGGTTTTTATTGTTTTTATTATGTTCTGAGCTACCCTGAGTCCATTCATGGGGTAGGGCAGGATACAAGATGAATGAATGAATGAAGCATAGTGCCATAGTTCATCCTTCTCCACACTATATGCCCCCCACAACCTAAAGAAGACCTAAACAGAGCCAGAGAGTTGCTGCTCTCCAGTGCTTCCTGCACCTCTCCAACCAAGAAATGGGAGACAGCCCTAGAAGAAGCTTCTGTGGTGCATTAGGGATCTATCTATGCAGCCCCATTGGCCCTGTGATTCTGCCGTGGTAAAATCCCTCATGATGAAAGAAGGATGCATGTGATCTATCTGCATATGTTTGGGGTTTGCATCCTTATCAGACATCACGGCCAGGAAAGTGACTCTCAGAGAAATAGGGGGGTAGGCTTCTCTGGGGAGTGTGATTCTTCTTCTACCTCTTATTCCAAGTGTGAATGAAGTGAGTGAGAAGCATTGATATAGTGATCAGAAATGGGGGGGGGTTATGTAAAGGAATAACAGAAAAGAGAGAGAAATGCTCGACGCAATTGTTTAAGAAAATATTTCTCTCAGTTCAGCACAATTTTGTAGCTTCTAGTTCTTTCAAAATGGAAATTAGAGATGCATGTGATAAGGCCTGAGGCCTGTTTGATATGTTAATTGAAGTTGCTGTGGTTTAATAATACTGACCTGGGGAACTCAGCCTGTCTCCTCGAATTATCTCTCTCTTTTGGAAACATTATGCTTTTGATTAATTTGCCAGTTTCATAGTCTCCCTGAAACCAAGCTGTGTTGTACACCAGCATGTGTTAAACTGTGCCACTAATTGGATGGCAATTTCCATCTTTTTGTGAGGGTTGCCTGAGAGGCATAAAAAGGAGCATGGAAGTGTAACTAGTGCAACTTTGGCCTGACCTGAGTATTGTGAGCAAGCTCTGCCTATCACCAAAAAGCCCTTGTTAGGCTAAGGGCTCCACAGGACAGATATCTGCAAGGACTTCTCACCAGGGGCATAAACTATGTGGGGTGGCTGGGGCATCAGGGCTCCCCCTGGATTTCC
>NW_015210085.1:0-1005 GCF_001447785.1 Gekko japonicus | reverse complement strand
GTTGTGATTCTGAAAAGTTCGTTAAAATAAAATAATAAAAAATAAAATAATAAAATAGAACGAACAACTCGTTAGTCTTTAAATTGTCACTGGATTGGGGTTTCCATATTTTGAAAAGCAAGAAAGAGGACTTTTGAATTTGCAATTTACCCTTACCGGTCCAAGTGGAATTTACCCCTAGGAGTCCACCATCCTGGCCTTGAACTGGTAGGGGCAAATTCCACCTCTCGCGTGTGATGTCCGAGCGCGTTGCCACTCACACATCACACGCGAGTCATTCTGGCTCCCCCAGCTCTCGGGAGGCGCTCTTTAAAAAGTTACGGCCGCCATCGCTGTTCTAGGCGGCAGCTGCGACGCCCACGCGAGGGCGGGGCAGGGCGAAACGTGCCCTTTCCTCCCTGAGCCCCGGGGTGGTGGCCTTGGACTCCTAGGGGCAAATTCCACCTCTCGGGTGTGATGGCCGCTCGGACATCACACGCAAGGGATCATTCTGGCTTCCCCACTCTGCTAATGGTTAAAAAAAAAAGATATTATTATAAAAGAAGATAAACATCTGCTCCAGACTAGATTCATGGCCACTTCATAGGTTATACATTTCATAGACTGAAGGGTAAAGCATCATATCTGTATGTCACAAGACTATACCATTCCTTTGAATTTATTTTATACTACTTTTTTTAAGACCTAAAGTTGCGTAAGAATAAATAATGCATAAATGAGATGTTTCTGCCGCATATTGGAGCTCATCACATTCCTCTGCTGGTGTTCAGTGTACATTCTTCATGCATTTGGGGTTTTTTTCCAGTCACAATGCTGTCAGATTCAGCGGTCTGTTTCTGGAGTTTCATATTCCACCCTTGCCAGTGATGCCTTCCAAGAGCCAGCTAGATGGTCTTTTACCTCTCAGTAAACAAAGTGGAACTGGGCCACCGGTACTGGCTTGCAAATCTGGGGAAAAAAGAAAGGCCCATCAGCTTCACTGTAGGGATGCCAGCCTCCAGGTGG
>NW_015210084.1:0-1054 GCF_001447785.1 Gekko japonicus | reverse complement strand
CTACAGCACAGAAGCAAATCAGGAGCAAATGAGGATTTTATATAATTGTAGTTTTTTTAGAAAAGTAGCTTCAAAAAATAACATTACCAGTTAATTGGCTTTCAAGCCACACTTCTTTGGAGTCATGATAAGACTCACTGACTGGGAGAAAAGCAGGTGATAGATGGAGATGATGATGATGATGATGATGATGGTGATGGTGGTGGTGGTGGTGATGATGATGATGATGATGATGAAGATAGATAGATTGATTGATTGATAGATTAGACAGATATGGTGCAAGTAATACAATGGGGTGGACCCATGAAGGGACTCCTTTCCACTGAGTAGTCTTCCTCCAAGGCTAGAGTATCTCTCTAACAAAGAGACTCCACCATGAAAAGGAGTCACTGGATGTCTCCTTTTAAAGCTTCCCATTAGACACATTATATAAGTGCAGAACATCCCCAACAATTGTTATTTTATGATATTACGTCATTGTGTTTGTTTTCAAAATCTTCCCCCATGAGAAGTGCAGCTTGAAATGCATTGGGCTTGAAATTATTTTCCTGTAATTATCTTTGTACCTGATGACTTCTTTTTTTTTTTTTGCTCCGTACTGGTTTGTTGCCCTGCCCTAGAGCACATAAGCCATGGTCAGAACTGCTGGTCCAGAAAGTGATTTATCTGATGATGTGCCAGAGTGTCTCTGGGCAAGGGTCACTTATTCAGGATTCAGTGGATTTGGGGCATGTAGCAGTACCACAAGTCATGTATTCACCTTTCTCTACACTAGAATATGCTCTTTAAGGGAGACAGTAAACATTAGAATCAGCCCAAATTCTGGCAATACACACACCATAATATCCACCACTACAATAGACACTCTACAGTTCCATCCTAAAAACACTTTCCTGGGAATAAGCTCCGTTGAATTGAATTGAGTATCAGTCTGAGCAGATCGGCATAAATTTGCTTTCTAGATGTATTCCATGTGAACCCTGGGAAAAGCAGTTTCATTATAACCATTTTCTACATTAATCTTACTTCTTACTTGTCGTTTCAGTCATTACAG
>NW_015210083.1:0-1091 GCF_001447785.1 Gekko japonicus | reverse complement strand
GCTCTCCAGGGGTCTCAGGTGGAGGTCTTAACCATCATCTGAACCTTTTTAAGTAGAGCTACTGGGTATTGAACCTGGGACCTTTTGCATGCCACGCAGGTACTCTACCACTGAGCCATGGGCTCCCTCCTGCCTTCCCTGAACACTGGAAGCACGTGGTTGAGGCCATAACTCCGAAGTCCCAGGCTCTGGCCAAAGGAGATCTTACAGTGCAACCAACAGGAGTGGATGAAAAGAGTCCAACTGGCAGAGGGCAGTGGTGCTCCCTCTGCCGCTCACAGAAAGCCACATTGGAAATCACTGGCAACCAAAAAGAGTCACATGACTAATGTATGACCTAGGTACTACCCCACCAAACAGACACATACCATGTCACCATCAATGCTGTATGTAAATGTCGCATGTAAATGTAATTTTTGTAAGCACCAAAGTACTTTTGTACAGGTAGCGCTGTCTCTCTCCACTGCTGTTGAGCCTTAGCCAGTCCTTGTGTATCTGGAGCGAGAGGAAGGGGGTCTGGGCAGGGGCTGTTCCTCGGTGGAAGAGCCTCTGCTTTGCATGCAGAAGGTCCCAAGTTCAGTCCCTGGCATCTGCACTTAAAAAGGACCGGGCAGTAGGTGATGTGAAAGACCTCTTGCCTGGGAGCCTGGAGACAATACTGACCTTGATGGACCGATGGTCCCATTCAGTATAAGGCAGCTCCAGGGGTGTGACCCTCTTGGCCTTCCCTGCTCTGCTCAGAAAGAGGCGCAGCAGCCCGGGCGGGAGAGGGAGATTGCCAGCTGGCTCTGAAGAAAGGGAGATTACTGAAGGAGGACCAGCTGGCTCTGAAGAAAGGGGGGCAAAGCCACTGCTGCCCCACCATTGCCAGCTTTCTCCGTTCCTGGGTGGCTACTTTTCTCTGTGGTCAGATTGTTCTTCCCCTGGCAGTCGCCCTGCTTCTGAGATAAGAGCACAGGGGCTGGAGTGGGGAGAGCATTGGAGAGGACAGGCCTCTTACATCCATCCCTGGAATCAGGCCCACCACGGCTTGTGGAGTTTCACAGCTTACTTGCCCTCTACGAGCGGCTGTTTTAAGATGGGAACCACTG
>NW_015210082.1:0-1074 GCF_001447785.1 Gekko japonicus | reverse complement strand
AAATCCCCTTTGGGGTGTGCATAATCCAGGGAGTTCTGTGAAATGCTGCTCCACCACCAGCCAATCAGTGCAAATCAGTCGAGCATCAGATTTGTTTGTTTATAGCCCACTTTTGGCTTACAATACAAGGAAAAAACATAGCAGAAACAAACAGGAAAAGGGGGGAAGGCTTCTGAGTGCTAAGGTGGGGTTTCCTCTCTCTGCTGACTGATCCAACTCTAAGCTATGACCCTCAGACTGAGAGCCAACGCACAAGAGACCTTTGGGCCCCTGCCTTTAAGGTCATGCCCAAGGGCTCACACCCAAGCCTTACGTACCTGTGAGCAGAGCAGAGGGCCGTGGCTCAGTGGAAGAATCTCTGCTTGGCATGCAGATGGTTCCAGGTTCAGTCCCCGGCACCTCCAGTTTAAAAGGCCCAGGCAGTAGCTGACGACCTGGGACCCTGGAGAGCCACTGCCATTCTGAGTAGACGAGAGTGACTTTGATGGACCAAAGGGCCGGATTCAATATAAGGCAGCTTCACGTGCATATGTGTATATGTAACTCAGTGGGATGTTATTCAGCTGCTAGCTAGCAGGATCTCCCAAATTCCCCTCCCACCAGATGTGAGCAGACATGCAAATATGCCTGAAGATCTAATTTGCCAAACCAGCATTGTATACAGAGGCATCAAACTCATTTGTTATGAGGGCCGGATCTGACATAAATGTCACTTTGTCGGGCTGGGCCATGTGTGCCATAAAACGTAATGCCAGGGACCAGAGATATACAGTGTATAAAGGACGGCAACTGGTAAGCTCCGAGTTGGTATGCCCTCACTGCAAGGCCCCATGGGCTGGGAGAGGGGTGCAGAGAGGAAAACCCACATGGGGGGACCGGAGAGCCAGCAGTGCAGCGCTGGGCAGATGCTCCCATGCCCCAACAGAGGATTTTCTGCAACCCCCCCCCCCTTACAGTTTCAGCCCCTGGGTCTTAAGTTTGACACCCCAGGTATACGTTATCTGGAACATGGTGAATGTATATCATCTTCTGTGTCCCGCACTATACTTACTGTTAAGTCGCTCACTTAACAAA
>NW_015210081.1:0-1084 GCF_001447785.1 Gekko japonicus | reverse complement strand
ATAAGTCGAATGTTAAATAAATAAATTAGCACTTTTGCACTATTTTGTTTATTTAACAGTGTTCGTGTCTGATCACTGACACTTCTTGCTCTGCATTATTGCATCAAAATGTCTGTGCTGTGGCAATCTTGAGTATGCTGTTCAGGTGTGTACCTGTAAGCTGCAAGCCTACGATGACACAGCAGCAGCAGAACTGGAAGAAGAAGCAGAAGACAGCCAGTTCCACTGCGGGCCTGATAGAAGCCCTCCGGGGGCTGCAAGTTTGACACCCCTGTCCTAAGTAGTACAGTCCACAGCTCCAATTCCTTTCTTAAAGCATCTTTCTGAACCATTTGGTTAAGTTACAGCCCTTTGACCCCTTCAGTTGTGCCCAGTCTGAGGGAAGCCGGGAGGGAGGGGGCCATCCTGACCTCATCAGGCAGACCCTTCTACAAGGTGGGAGCCATAACAGAGAAAAGACGTGTGTGGGCAGTTGTTGATCCTGCCGATTTGCAGAATGGCCCTTAAAAGATCAGCAGAACTATCATGGCGGAATATAGGAGGAAAGGCCGTCCTGCAGATATGAGGGACCACAGCCATGGAGGACTTTGTATGTGATTGCTAGCTAGTACCTTAAACTGAGCACAGGAAGTGACGGGCAACCAATGGCGTGACTGCAAAAGGGGAGTGATATGCATGCTCCACCTAGTGTCAGCTACGCTGCCATGAGTGTGGAGAGGCTTTCTAATTGCTTTGCATTCCTTCCCATGCGCTTAATTGCTTCACAGCTGCAACGCTTATCTGTAAGAGTTACTGGAGGAGATTGTGGTGTCTACCTTCCGTGGGAGGTTCTTCGTTCCCAGCTTCGCTACCGTTAGAGGCTTCGTTGTTTTGCTGTGGGTCCTGACACCTAGCTCCTGATAATAACTGTGCTGCAGCATTTTACACCAACTGGAGTGTCTTGAGTTGCTTCAAGGGGAGATCTTTGTAGAGTGCATTACAGTAGTCTAGACTGGATATTAGTATGGTCTGGCTGCAGGTGACCAGATCAGCAGAGTCAAGATAGACACGCTTTGAATTTTGAACTGGGGCCATGGTATGCATG
>NW_015210080.1:0-1077 GCF_001447785.1 Gekko japonicus | reverse complement strand
TTCATGTGGAGGAGCAGTGGGGAATCAAAGCCACTTCTCCAAATTAGAGTCCGCCATGCTTAACCACTACACATTGGCTCTTCCCCCAACATGTACCTTTTGAGGCAGGTGGGGCTGAGGGAGTTCTGAGAGAACGGTGACTGGCCCAAGGTCACCCAGCAGGCCTCATGTGGAGGAGGAGTGGGGAATCAAACTCATTTCTCTAGATGAGAGTCCATCACTCTTAACCACCACACCGTGCTGGCTCTCGGGCCTGAGGGAAGCCAAAAGAGCTGAGGATACTTCTCAAAAGCAGTTCTCCGCACAACCCCTAATTTCAAGCTTAATTCACCGCGATCGTTTCTCATCAGGTGCCACTTAGGTAATGAAAGAAGAACAGCGAGGAGAGACATTGGGGAAGCGCCGCCGCGCAGCTGCCGCCTTTCCGTGGCAGTAAACTGAGGTAATCTATCCCTGTCCACTAATGTTTATAAACATATTGTAAACAAGCATAAGTGAACAGCTCATCTCTCCGGGGGGAACAGATGCGTCCTTAATACTGATTAAGTGTTTTGTTCTGCCTGAGTATCTGGTGGAGGTTTTATGCTCCGTCGTGGGGGGAGGCAGAGAGACAGAGTAATGACAGCCTCATATTCTCCTGGCTCTTTAACAGCTTTGAGGGATTCTCAGAGCAACGCGGCATGTATAATTTCACCGATGTTCACTTTCCGTGATGTTAAGCCACATGACAGTTTGCTTTGAGGTGAGGCTGCCGCTAGGCAGAGCCAAGACCACGGAGTGTTTGGGGTGTGGAAAGCGAGGGACGGCTGACCCACTGAGAATACTTCTCAGGCCGAGGGTTTTTATTCCCAAACTTACAGAGCATCAGCGAGGGTTGCCAACTTCCAGGGGGGAGGGGTAGAGACCTCCCGGAATTACAAGTGATCTCCAGACTCCATAAATCCCATATTTATCTACTGTTTATTTATCAACAATATCTATTCCCCTTCAGTTTGGCGTAGTGCAGGGGCTCGGAAGCCACGCGTGGCTCTTTAACACAGTACAATTTAAGCAAATTTACATATTTTTCAATTAAAA
>NW_015210079.1:0-1145 GCF_001447785.1 Gekko japonicus | reverse complement strand
GCTTAGATTTATGGTGATCCCAGAAAGGGCTTTCGAGGCAAGTGAGTAGGAGATGTGGCTTGCCATTGCCTTCCTCCGCAGAGCCTTCCTCGGGGGGGGGGTCTTGCCCCCAAATACCAACCCTGCTCTCTTTCTGAGATCTAATGAGATCAGGCTATATCATGCTGCCTTCCCCTCCCTAGAAGTCTTTAAGTATTTTTTTCACTAGTGCTTGTAAGACATCATGGGTTTTGTGGTCTTAAAGTTAGGATTGTGTACATGGATCCCCAACATGGAGTCCGTGGTTGCCATGGAACTTGCCAACACCTTTCCCGCCAAATGTTTTTAGAAAATGGGTGGGGCCAGTAGGGCTTTTGCCCAGCAGGGATTCTGACTACAGATGATGATGATGAAGAAGAAGAAGAAGAGGAGGAGGAGGAGATTGGATTTATATCCCACCTTTTACTACCCAAAGGAGTCTCAGAGTGGCTTACAATCTCCTTTCCCTCCCCCTCCCCACAGCAGACACCCCGTGAGGTAGGTGGGGCTGAGAGAGCTCTTGACAGAAACTGCTCTTGAGAAAACAGCTCTGAGAGAACTTGTGACTGACCCAAGATCACACCCCAGCAGCTGCATGCAGAAGAGTGTGGAATCAAACCCGGTTCTCCCAGATTCGAGTCCGCGCTCCTAACCACTACACCAAGCTGGCTCTCTTTGGCAGCAGCTGCCATCCCTGCTGCCATCGCAGCACAAGAATCTTCAGTATGGGACTGGAGGTAAGCAAGTGTACGTGCAAGAAAATATTTTTAAATAATACGTTCATCTTACAAGCATCCTGTTAAGCAGAACTTCTGCTTGGACTTTTGACGAGTTACTATTAGAGTTATGCGTAATGTAATTCCTGGACATTTTGCATTTGGCTCTGCTTTCCACCGCAGTCGTTTTTGTCAGTTGCTCCGCCCCATGCAAAATCCATTTTGTGGCCATAGCCGCCAAGGTGTATCAGAATCCCAAAGTAGTCGACAGGCTCAGCAAGCTCGGGGACCCTTCGCTGCTAACACTTCTGTACTTCAAAACTGCACTCCTATCATGTGTTTAGACTCCCAGGCAAAATTTTCTGTGCATCCCCAGTAAGAAAGTTTGCCAGAAACCTTTGTGACTCACAG
>NW_015210078.1:0-1205 GCF_001447785.1 Gekko japonicus | reverse complement strand
GCATTATGGTGCCGATTCATCCCCTGCCCCTTGATGTGTTTTACATAAGAACAGAAGAGAAGTCATGCTGGATCAGGCCAATGGCCAATCCAGTACAACACTCTGTGTCACACAGTGTCCAAAACCCAGGGGCCATCAGGATGTCCTCCAGTGAGGCCAGAAGTCCAGAAGCCCTCCCACTGTTGCCCCCCATACACCAAGAATACAGAGCGTCCCTGCCCCAGACATAACAACATACGACAAGCCATGCTGGATCAGGCCAATGACCCATCCAGTCCAAATCTCTGTGTCACACTGTGGCCCAAACCCAGGTGCCATTTGGAGGTCCACCGGTGAGAGCAGAACTCCAGAAGCCATCCCACTGTTACCCTCCTCCCAAGCACCTAGAATACAGAACATCACTGCCCCAAAACAAAGTGTTCCCTCTAGGTAAAGGTTCCCTTGCTCGAAAGCCAGTCGAGTCCGACTCTAGGGTTGCGGTGCTCATCTCCGTTTCCAAGCCGAAGAGCCAGCGCTGTCCGAAGACGTTTCCGTAGTTATGTGGCCGGCATGACTAAACACCAAGGTGCATGGAACGCTGTTACCTTCCCACCGAAGTGGTCCCTATTTATCTACTTGCAATTTCTTGCTTTCGAACTGCTAGGTTGGCAGGAGCTGGAACTAGAGACGGGAGCTCACTCCGTCATGCAGCAACTCGGGTCTTGAACTGCTGAACTACTGACCTTCCACAGCCTGCAGTTCAGCGTCTTAACCACTTGAGCCACCGCAGTTCCCTCTATACCTTCTGGCTAATACCTACTGATGAACCTCATCCCCTCTTGAAGCTGTCTACGTTTGTAGCCACAACCATTTCCTGCTGCAGTGAATTCCATGTGTTCATTATATATTATGAAACTCCAGCATCACTGTGCATCTTTGATTGCCCTAATGCAAGTCTTTCTCTCTCAGCCTAGGCTACCTCACAGGGTTGTTGTGAACATGTACATAATAATAAAAAGATTCAGAGGGCCGTTGTGGCCTAGCAAATACAATGTGCTGGACTGGAAAGGCGTGGGTTCAAATCTCCCTTTGGCCACAAAGCTCTTGAATTGATTTTTGGAACAAATCAGTCAGTCTTACTCAAAATTCCATTGGAGTAGTTGTGTTAGGGCCACAACGAATTGTTAAAACACTCGCATCCCGCCTTTCCTTGTGGTTCAAGGCAG
>NW_015210077.1:0-739 GCF_001447785.1 Gekko japonicus | reverse complement strand
AGATCAGCTCCCCTGGAGAGCGGACTCTGTAGCACTGTGAACTCTACGGATGGATATCGCATTATACTCCACTGAGATCTCCCCAAACACCACCCTTTACTCCCCAAATCTCCAGGGATCTCTCAATCCAGAGCTGGCAACCCTCATTTCCAGGTAGGGTTGGCAACCTCCAGGTGGTGGCTCGAGATCCCACTGTTACAACTGATCTCCCGGCAGCAGAGATCAGTTCCCCTGGAGAAAATGGCTGCTTTGGAGGATGGACTCTGTGGCATTGCACTCTGCTGAGGTCCCTCCCCAGGTGCCGTCCCCCAAATCTCCACGTATTTCCCAACCCGCAGCTGGCAGCTCTGTTTCCAGCTGACCCGGCAAACCACTTGAGACAGTTCTGTGTAGTGGTTAAGTGCGCAGACTCTAATCTGGGAGAACCAGGTTTGATTCCCCACTCCTCCACGTGCAGCTGCTGGTGTGTCCTTGGGTCAGTCACAAGTTCTCTCAGAGCTGTTCTCTCAAGGGCAGTTCTCGGGAGAGCTCTCTCAGCCCCGCCTACCTCACAGGGTATCTGTGGTGGGGAGGGGAAGGGAAAGGAGTTCGTAAACCGCTCTGAGACTCCTTCGGGTAGTGAAGGGCGGGGTATAAATCCAATCTCCTCTTCTCTTCTTGATTGAAAACCATCCTTACTTCCGACGCTGTTGTTTTATTCAAATCAGTCAAGCCCAATGTTCCCTCTAAGCTGCGGAGT
>NW_015210076.1:0-1074 GCF_001447785.1 Gekko japonicus | reverse complement strand
TTCTTGCAAACTTGACCACAATCTCCCCTAGCAGGCTGTTTTTTTAAATGTAATTGGAGTATGCCCGATAGGCAGTCTCCATATCTTTGACTATTTCATTTACTGGTAAGCCTGTTACTGGGGCAATGATCTCACCCAGAGTCTTCTTCAAATCTTCTTTTTCATTTTCAGGCACTCCCTGAAATCTGAGAATCATGTTGGCTTTATCCATTTGTAGCTGTAACAAACGATTCTCCTGCAGTTTTTGTTTAACTTCCACATCTGTCACTCTTGAGGGTTAGCCTCTTCGACAGCTTGATGCCAGAGAATAGAGGCTTCCCTCCATCCTGATGGTCCAGCCGATGGGTGACCTTGGGGTACAAACCAGTCTAACTGGGACAAATGCAGGAGATCGAGCGGAATAGCATAGTCAAGATATGACCAACAATGAACGTGAGTTTGAATTAAACGGACTATTTCTCTAAAATGGATCCCCTCCCGGTGGGAAAAACGGAGCGGAAGGAGGGATGCCCCCTAAGCGCTTGAGCAGATTAACGAAGTGAAGGGGGGGAGAGGGGAAAGAAACCACAATTTGTTTTGAGAGACTTACTTGAGCACCGATACTGAACCAACGAGTCTTTCGAGCTCTGGCAAACTTATAGACAGAGACTGACCAGCAAATTAACATGTAACATGATGAAGATGTTTTAAGATATGTGAAGACAAAACTAAATAACAAGCTAAGGTTATAAGGTCAACAGTTGTTTTGATTTAATTAAGGGGGAAAGGACAGCAAAGCAATAAATATGTCAAAATAGGAGATAAATGTGTAAAGGCATCTTTTCTAATTGTGGGAAGTAAATTGAGACTCACCATTCGTCTCCTCTCAGGCATGAAGGTAACAGCATTTCTTTCTTTCTTTTTTGAGGTGGGTGCAGTGGTATGTCAGGAAAACATTCCAATATCCCTTGCATTACATTCAGTATTCTAATATACTATTCTGAAAAAGAAATACACTGAAGCACAGAGGATGTTTGGCATGCTAACATATAAACCTTGCTTATCAGGGTTAGCTCAGGCATGCAGAACTCCTAG
>NW_015210075.1:0-1093 GCF_001447785.1 Gekko japonicus | reverse complement strand
TTATAAGAGGTCAAACAAGCAAGGTGCAGGAATAAGAAGAGTAAATGGGTGAAAAGAAAATAAATTAAATGCCCTAACGCGTCTAAATATATACTGTCCCTAGCTCACTATCTCAAGTGGCCTTAGACTCATCCTTCCCTCAGGATGAGGGTTTCTTCCCCACAGCAGCCTCTTTCTTCTGGCCCTGTTTCCTGGGAAGAATAACAGATTTTCCTCTCGCACCAGTTCTTTCTCCCCCTGCCCTCTTCCTCTCTATTGGTCAAAATCAGTGCCAAAACTTCCCAAGGCCCTCTGGGGTTTGTAGGCCCAGCCTCCCCTACTGCTAGCCAGGCTCACTGGACCTAGTAGGGCTCTGGTGGCACAGCCCAGATCATGACAGAGGCTCATATGGGAAGAGGCAGTCCCTTAGATACGTTGGTCCCAGGCTGTATAAGGCTTTGAAGGTCAAAACCAACACCTTGAAGTGAATCCGGTACTCAACTGGCAGCCAATGCAGTTGGCGGAGCATGTGCCTAACATGAGCCCACACAGGCGTTGACATCAGCAGGCACGCCGCCACATTCTGCACCAGTTGCAATTCATCTCGCTCGGCTTGGCAGTGGCAGGAGGCTAATCCTGACCCGGTAGGCACCTCTGATTGTTGCCAGACTTTTTTTTTTTAAGTACCTCTTTTAAAAGTGCCCCAAAGTCCTGGAAATCTATTGTAGGAGGAAAGAGGCAATTCTGGCGGCGTGCATCGGTTCCATTGCATGCAAAGAACTTTCCCCTCCACGTTCTGTTTTTATGTCTAGTTTGCTGTCCCGTTGCCTTCCGCAGGGTCAGATCCCATAAATTCTGCTCTGGAGACAGCGGCAGTGCAGGGTGTGTGGGTATGTTTATTATTATGTGTGGTTTTATACAGTTGTGTCGAGACAAACACATAATTGGTGCCCCAGCAGCAAAACATGTGCCCCACAAGAAAAAAAAAAAATTCCCGACTACGGCTCTGTTTGCCACAGGAACATAACTGCAAATACAAAGGAATGATTGGAGAAACTAAAGGGATACATACAGCTGGGTAAACTAACCTGAATGTTAATTGAGATCAGCGTCC
>NW_015210074.1:0-1080 GCF_001447785.1 Gekko japonicus | reverse complement strand
TCCAAGTTGTTGTATCCACACTGCAAGGCACCATGGTCTGGGACGGGGTACAGAGGAAAACCCACATAGGCGGACCAGAGACCCAGCTGTGCAACACTGGGCAGACGCTCCCACGCTGCTTGACTTCTGCAGATGAGGTTGTTCCGCCATGAAGCCACAACTGAAGTGGCTCTGCCCACTCTACCCTGAGCGCCCCAAGCAGTCTCCTGTTCCATTTCTTGCAGTAGTTGGCTCACGAACCACATAAGAGCCCTAGACGGGCCGATTCTGGCCCCCGGGGCCTTATGTTTGACACCCTTGATTAAACCATACAATCTCCATAATGGGGGGAGATGTTGAACAAGCATAGGTGGGAAGAATAGCAGCAGGCAATGGTAATGAACCTCCCGTGCAGCAGAGGGATGGCTATATGGGAAAGCGCTAAGCAAAACAATTGGTGTCTCAGCCAACCAGTGTGAGCAGCACATCCACATTACCGAATCTCAGCTGTGCCTGGACCATCTTCCAGGGCTGAATTGTAATTAAGTGCCATGTGGGGCTTGAACTGGGGACCTTGCTCATGCTAAGCCTGAGCTAGCCCACAGCCCTCTCTGCCACTCTCTGCAATAGTCCTTCCCCTGATATATATGTCTGCTTTAGACATCAGGTCAGTGGAAGATTTCCTGATGTGTTCCCCCCCCCCCTTTACCCAGCAGGGCATGAAGTTAGAGGAATGCTCTTCAGTGCGTGAGGTAAAGGTTCTACTTCTGCCTCCTGTTTTGCTCCTGACTGGCAAAAAGGTGAATTTTGAATCACTGCTGGTTTCTGTCTTGGTGGGATTCAAACCCTTCACTCCCACGACATACATCCATGCTTCATCCCAGTAAATTATTGAGGGGGTGACAAGAAGGCCTTCCGTGAATATTCTATCATATGTTCTTGTCTTGTTGTCCTAGTGTGCACCTTGCTTTGCCGCAGACTTGAATCCTTGTGTGGGAGAGGCCCTGGGTTTTGGCACAGGCAGTTCCTCTGCCCGCTGAGTTGTGGGACGTATCTGGTGACCAGCCTTTGTTCCCTAACTCACAGGGTGTCTGTTGTGGG
>NW_015210073.1:0-678 GCF_001447785.1 Gekko japonicus | reverse complement strand
ATGTGGCAAATGTTGGTAAGTGTAAAAAGATGCACACTGGGACAAAAAAATCCCAGTATAGGCTAATGGTGTCTGAACTTGCTGAGAGGGGAAAAGATCTTGGGGTCATAGTGGATACCTCAAAAAATGTGTTGGCTTAGTGTGCTGCAGCAGTGAAAAACTAGTAAAACAGTAAATCACCATGTACTAAGCTTAGCCAATTATTATATTCTGTAGACCCAGTCACATTAGAGCTTGCTATAGGAGCTCCCCAGTCACCAGAAACTAAGCGCGGTAGCGTACATCAAAAATTGTATAAGAATTAGCATTTTGAAATATGGCTTGCAGCACTTCATTCTAATGAAGAAATAATTACAGAATGATGACCCTGAAGAAGGACACGCAAACGGATAGTGTACTAGAACTCCGTCGTTTGTCTGTAACTAGTACTGTATTACTCTGTATGTACTGCTAAGCTTTATATTGCATATTGTAGTGTTATTGTTGAAATTTTGTTAATAATTGAATTCTAAACATTGCATATAAAAACCAACAAATATTGTTTAATTGTACACAATGATTTACTGTTTTACTAGCTATTATACACTGTGGTCCTGTTTGTTGCAGCAGTGAAAAAGGCAAACTCAGGGCTAGGAATTATTAGGAAAGGGATTGACCATAAAATGGCCAATATTATAA
>NW_015210072.1:0-1170 GCF_001447785.1 Gekko japonicus | reverse complement strand
ATAAATAAATAAATAAATAAATTAAAATCCTCTCCTGGAAGGGTGGTTTCAATGTTCAGCAAATTCCCCTGACGACCCTTTTTATCAACAGAAATTTGACATTCTAGCAAACCAAGAGACGTGGACAAATCAAGAAATCATCCTACAGGGTTTTAATAGCTACTCTGTGAAAGCGAGAAGTGGGAAGGGTCCGGGGAGGATGAAAGGTGGGTTGGCATTATTAATTTCAGCATCCTTGAATGTCAAATGTATAGAAAAAAACTTCGCTAGATCCCATAGCCATGGCAGTAGTCTTGCAAAGTAAGGTAAATAGCATAATTTTAATTAATGCTTATATTCCTCCCTTCTCCTTAAAATCCCAAAGAGCTGAGGCCTGGACCTCCTTAGAAACCTATATAGCAAACCTTTTAATGGACCATCCGGAGGCAAATGTGCTGCTCTTTGGAGACTTAAATGCTTGCCTTGGCCCTGACGATGCAAGTCTTGAATTTAAATATAAGGATTTTTTTCAGTGATCCCGATGACCCTTTTAAGCACTTCCCCCTTCCCAGGCTCTTTAAGGATTCAACTCATAATATCCTGGAATAAACCATAATCAATGAAAAAACCACATGTAGCTGCATGGAAAATGGTTATTCTAAACTTAATGATTTAATAATTTAGTTTTTAGAAAACATACTTCTGGTTTCATAATAAGTGTTTATTTTGGGAGCAAACCAAAATCCTCCTTGATTTTGCTGACTATGCTCTCAATAAAGGTAAAGGTAAAGGTTCCCTTGCTCGAAAGCCAGTCGAATCCGACTCTAGGGTTGCGGTGCTCATCTCCGTTTCAAAGCCGAAGAGCCAGCGCTGTCCGAAGACGTTTCCGTGGTCATGTGGCCGGCATGACTAAACACCAAGGCGCACGGAACGCTGTTACCTTCCCACCGAAGTGGTACCTATTTATCTACTTGCAATTTCTTGCTTTCGAACTGCTCTCAATAAGCACTATCTATTTTGGTAATAGCAAACCAGTCCTTATTTCACCTGGCTAGAAAGCTGAAATGAGTTCATAACCGGGTACTCATAATGTTGGAACAAGTTGGACTTTTTTAGAATATTGTGCAATTAAGAAATTTTGCAATCTTATAAAGTTTTAAAAAGATCCCATAGCCATGGCAGTAGTCTTGC
>NW_015210071.1:0-1085 GCF_001447785.1 Gekko japonicus | reverse complement strand
GTGGTAGTTCCGGCGCCCACTCATGCCCCTTCGTATAAAGTTTCCCCCCCAACTGTCCATGGGATGCGCACGAGCACCCAACGGGGCATGCGCACACTTTGGTGTCCGGAGAAAAAAACATCCATTTGCCGCGCCGCGCTGCTTCTTTGTCATGGTGCAGGATTGTGGTGTGCTTGGCACCTCCCCCCTACCACAGGACCTCCACGGGACCTCCACGGTACGTCTGCTGGCACAACCGCACGTTATTTTGCCCCGGGGCAAACAGCCACGCTTCCCCCCCGCATTTTCCTGCCCGTGTGCCCGTGGCCAATATTCCTCTGACAATGGAGATGAGAGAAGAAGACACAGAAACATTTATTGTCCTGATTGAGAGACAGGATAGCCAAGCAACATAAAATGATAGCAACATAAGACGGCAAGGCCAATCTGTTCAATGCCAAAGGCAGAGAAGCATAGACTTGTGGCAAACCAATCAGCCATTTATTGTAAGAAATGGAAGTATCCCATTGCAGTGGAACATTGTAGTGATTTTAAACTAGTGCCCAGTTACTGTGTGACCGCAAATTGTGTTCCTCCCTCACAACTGTTGCAATGAACCAAGCCACCCAAGGAGAAAAGAAAAATGTCAAGGTTGGGCCAAAAGGGGTAAAAAATAAATAAATACAAGGCTTGGAGGAGGGATAGGGAGTCTGGATCAAAGGTAATAGCGGGGAGAAGTATGAGAAGCCAGAGGAGTATCAGTCCAGGTGGCAGAGGACTGGATAGGGACGGGATGAGCTAAGAGGCAAGTAGGGAAGGAAGGAGGGGATTTAGTTTGAACTGCAAAGGATTTCAGTTTAGGAACGGAGACCTCCTTGGGGAAGAGGTCAGAATCGAAGATATCATGGAATCGTTCAAACTTTTCCCATGTGAGGGATGCACCTAGGGGGATGTCAAGGGGACCCGGCATGTGTCCAGTTGCAAAAGACTGAGTTAAGCCGGTACCCAGCCCAATCCCTTCTCCTTGAGAGCGCCTGGGGCAATGCATGCCTGAATGGAGAGGCTCTGATTTTATGTGAAAGGAAGGATTCCTCTAAGCATCTGAC
>NW_015210070.1:0-1097 GCF_001447785.1 Gekko japonicus | reverse complement strand
GGGAGCCAGAGACCCCTCCCTAACCCATGAAAGGCGAGCGAGAGCAGGGATTCCACTCCTTCCCCACCCCCTCCACAGGGGGGGCAGGCCCTCTTCCTTCCGCCCTCCTTCTCTGGGGCCATTCTGGGTCCCTGCTCACTGGACAGCCCTTAGGCCTGCTCTGGACAGGTTCAGGGGTTGGGAAGATAAGAAACAGTGAACAAACCAGACCTGGGGGGTGGAGCCCGAGAAGGGCGAGGCTTGGGGAGGGGAGGGACTTCCGGGGGGCAGAATGCCCTGGAGTCCACCCTCCAAAGCAGCCCTTTTCTCCAGGTGGACTGATCTCTGTTGCTGGGAGATCAGTAGGAATCCCAGGAGATCTCCAGCCCCCACCTGGAGGCTGGCAACCCGACTGTTCTTTCTGTCTCCCCATTCATCTGGATGAACCTGTGAGCAATGGATGAGACCCACGGACAGAGGGTGGTTCCCGGAAGCAGCGGTGCCCTTCGGCTAGGGCTTCTGAGGCCGAGCAGAGGAATTTGCTCTGAATGAGGGATTACATCTATGAGAGAGAAGAAACAGTGAGCCAACCGTACCTGAGACTCCTATAGACGCACGTCCCAATTCAGGAGCAGTAGGCACAGCCTTTGACACTGTATAGACTCCAGAGTCGTTCCGCACCAGACTTCTGATACGCAGGGAACAGCCGGGGCCTCCCGTCTCCCGTCCAGTAAAGGCTGGACCATTCTGCTGCACAGGAGGTGATGTTGATGGGAAATATTGAAAGATCCGATTTGCTTCAGCTTCTTCTCCTCGATACCAGCTGCATAAAACAAAGTTCGATATCCCTCCTGGAATCAGAGTGACGTCCTGTCCTTCCAATGGCTGTGATGGTTCCACTGCAATAAGAATAGGAATCTCCTGGGCCTGGGCGACCAGGAAGCCAGAACTCAGGATGGCGGCTGAGAGGAGAGAGAAAAAGAGAGAGAAAGAAAGAAGCTTTCACTAGGCAACGGCAACAGAACCATCCAGACTTGGGATCGTTCTCTTGGGAAGACCTTGTGTGTCAAGTGCCAGCAAGCCAATTCCGACTAGAGTTGCCAACCTCCAGGTGGGGC
>NW_015210069.1:0-1101 GCF_001447785.1 Gekko japonicus | reverse complement strand
AGGAAGTATTAGTATTAGTAGTAGTAGTAGTTTGACCAGGGATACTGGAGAGTTTTTGTCATCTTCTGGGCGTGGAACAGGGGTCACTGGGGGTGTGGAGTGGAAGGTATTTGTGAATCTCCTCCACTGTGCAGGGGGTTGGACTAGATGACCCTGGAGGTCCCTTACAACTCTATGATTCTGTGATTCTATAAGAAGAGGAGGAGATTGGGTTTAAACCCCACCCTCCCTTACCCGAAGGAGTCTCACAGCTGCTCCTTTCCCCTCCCCTGCCCACTACAGACACCCTGTGAGGCAGGTGGTGCTGAGAGAGCTCTCTCAAGGACTGCCCTTGAGCAAACAGCTCTGAGAGAACTTGTGACTGACCCGAGGTCACACCAGCAGCTGCACGTGGAGGAGTGGGGACTCAAACCCAGCTCTCCCAGATCAGAGCCCGCGCTCCTAACCACTACACCAAACTGGCTCCCATTGAGACAGTGGGGGTGGGGGGTCACACGACGGTGGAAAGTGCCATCAGGTCACAGCTGTTTTACGGCAACCCCGTAGGGTTTTCAGGGCCAGAGATGAAAAGTTTGCCATTGCCTGCCTCTGCATATCAATCCCAGGCTTCCTCGGTAGTCTCCCATTCAAGTGCTAACCAGGGCCGACCCTGCTTAGCTTCTGAGATCATACAAAAGTCAGACTAGCCTAAGCCACCTAGGTCAGTACAGGGTCATATGGTTGAGCCCTCACTCAACTGCGTCATACTGAAGGTCCCCCAAAGCCTCATGCTGGGCTGGCCTTTCGGGACGGGTGTACACCAATGCTCCCTCCAAGCTGTGGAGTCTTGTGAGCAAAAATTCTACTTTGTGAGCGACTGGCATTCAAGTGGTGAGCCAGCGATTTGGCTACTGCCTACATTGGTTTGCTCTGGAGCCATCCCTTCCTGAGCAGGGATATGTGTGAGCCAGAGGCTAAAAAACTGTGAGCTGGCTCGCACTAACTCAACTTAGAGGGAACATTGGTGTACACATGGCCGTTTCTGGCCGGAGTCCAACAGGTCCGGCAGGTTTGGGTCTTCTTTTTGGAACCTGCTATACGCTGAACTGCAGGCTGTGGAAG
>NW_015210068.1:0-1141 GCF_001447785.1 Gekko japonicus | reverse complement strand
CGCGATCCCCCCCGAATCGACCTCTGGAGCTACACAATCACATGTAAGTCAGTTAAAATGCTTCCTTGTGGCAGCTCACCCTGTCTTGGGAACCTGTTGTCTGTAACCTCCAATCATGCAACCACTCAGACGCTGTGACAGTGAGACAAGGATAACCTTCAGCTATCTCATGAGGGAGACCATCACTGGCTAGCTCATTGCAGCTGCCTCTGCATATGTTTTAGAGCAGCCAGTTATAATAAAAGGTCACTTGATTCCACCACTGGGAAATGGACTGTAAATTAGTGCTCAGTTGTGGTCACTAGTTCAACATTTACTTCCTCATCTTGTGTAACAAAGGGAGCACATCTTAACTGCAATTCTCACGCCTTTGCTCACCTAGCTCTTTTTTTTAACATAGTTGTAACTTATAATAGTGCTCATGAGGGTTTACCCCTCCTCCCATTCTGCATGCATATTAACTGGTGGGTGCTGCATATATTGCCTGAATAGAAATGACTTGGCAACCACAATCAGGAGAGATGTGAACCAAATCCAGAGTTTATTTCCTGGTGAAATATGGCTTCAGCCTGGTTTGATCAGTAACTTGTCAAGGAGCAGCAAATAATATCAGCCATTAGGACAGCCAGATCGAAGAAGAAGAAGAAGAGGAGGAGGAGGAGGAGGAGGAGGAGATTGGATTTATACCCTGCCCTTCACTACCCAAAGGTGTCTCAGAGCGCCTTACAAACTCCTTTCCCTTCCCCTCCCCGCGAGAGAACTCTGACACAAACGGCTCTTTCAGGAACAGCTGTGCCAGAGCTTGTCACTGACCCAACGTCACATCAGCAGGTGAAAGTGGAGGAGTGGGGAATCAAACCCGGTTCTCCCAGATTAGAGTCCCCGCAATTAACCTCTACACCAAACTGGCTCTTACTTATCTGCATGATGGCAAGAGGGTGTAATATTGGACTGCTGGCCAAGAAATCTGTCCAGCTTTCCAAAATAAAAAAGAAACTGAGGCCTCGGTCACACGGGCCGGATATCGCGGGGGGGGAGGTGTGGATGTTTGCCCCGGAGCGAACTACCGCACGGCCGCGGGATCACACGTCTTGCCGACGTCCGGTGGTTGGGGAGGGAGCCCAGGGAGGTGCCGATCAGA
>NW_015210067.1:0-1180 GCF_001447785.1 Gekko japonicus | reverse complement strand
GGCTGTAAGGCGCGGCTTTCTTTTTTTGTCATCTGGAGGTATGTGCTTATGCGCATGAGCCAGTTTGGTGTAGTGGTTAGGCAGGTCCTCTATTGAGCAGACGGTTGGACTAGATGGCCTGTATGGCCCCTTCCAACTCTATGATTCTATGATCCTATGTATATTGATTACTGTATTGGATGGAACGTGCCCTGAGCCTGCTATGCAGGGAGGGCGGGACACAAATCCAATAAAATAAAATAAGCGCTCAGGAATAACAGTCGAGTCCGACTCTTTGCGACCCCTTGGACAAGATCACGCCAGGCCCTCCTGTCTTCCGCCGTCCTCTGAAGTTGGCTCAATTTCATGTTCGTTGTATCCATGACACTGTCTAACCATCTCATCCTTTGCCGTCCCCGTCTTCTTTGACCTTCAATCTTTTCCAGCATCAGGGTCTTCTCCAGTGAGGGCTCCCTTCTCATTGGGTGGCCAAAGTATTTGAGCTTCAGTTTCATTATCTGGCCTTCCAGGGAACAGTCAGGGTTGATTTCTTTTAGGATTGACTGATTTGATCTCCTTGCAGTCCAAGGGACTCTCAAGAGTCTCCTCCAGCACCATAGTTCGAAAGAATACAGCTTTGGAACGGCTGAAGGGCTAAGGCACTCAGCCCTGCACTCCCTGTTTTCAATGCACTAAACAGATATTCATCTAACGCGTTGGACTCCGACAGCGTGTTTCACATTCGGCAACGGGAGCACGCAGACAGATTTGTGTATCACAGGGGATGAATGGGAACACACAGAGCCTGGAATGCTCCTTGGCCCGGGACACCAGAAACGGACTTCTCACAGCATCACTTGACGGTCTGCCGAGTTTGTCCTACCAAGGGAAGAAAGCTCACTAGTCCGGACTCACCCTTCCTTCCTCAGGAAGACCTGTGATCTGATTAAAACCACCCGATGATCGGGTAAGAGCCAACCACATTCGTTTTGCATAGAACGCGTCTCTTGCCCCACGTATGAGAAGGGAGGACATCTGAATTCCGCATCAGCCGGTCCTGAGAAACCCTCAGGGTGGCTTGCGGGGTCTCAGGAAACAGATGGTTGAGTGAGGCCTCCCCCAATGCTCACTGGACGGCCAGTGTAATGTAGTGGTTAGAGTGTTGGGTCTGAGAGACCTGGGTTCAAATGCCCACTCTGCC
>NW_015210066.1:0-1081 GCF_001447785.1 Gekko japonicus | reverse complement strand
GACAAGTGATGATGGGAAGGACCTTTCCCCTCTCTGAGGCCCTGGAGAACAGCTGCCAGTCGGAGAAGACATTATTGTGCTGGAACGGACTGTCTGACTGACTAAGAAGAAGGCGTCTTCATCTATCCAAAGTATTTATTTATGTACTTCGTTTATACCCCATCTTTTCCCCCCAGCATACGCAGTGCAGTTTTGGCTTCCTTTCGATACACATTTTGGGATGTTTTTACAGGGTGCATGTATGTACGTGTAGTATACTGATTTCGATCTTCGTGGTTTATTGTGCTATCTTTGTACGTGACACCCGTGTGTACTGGTTATAGGATACACATAGTGTGTGTAAAATGCCATCAAGTCACCAGTGACTTTCAGCGATCCCACGAAGAGTGGGGTTTTTTTGGTAATTTTTTTAATTAAGTATTTAATTAAAAGAAAGAATAACAAATAACAGAGAAGTAGCAGAACAAAGAGAGAAGGGGAAAAAACGATATGAAGAAAGAAGAAAAGGCTGTATAAAATAGAAGGCGGCTTCCGATTTCCTCTGCGACAGATATAAGTATGATTACAACGTTTTCCCTTATTCTGTGGTTACAAAGAAAGGTTCTCTTTTTTTCTATTACTTAAAATACCCTATTCGTCGATGCCACACATCATCAAGTCATTATAATCTATTTCATGCAAAAAATCTATAAGGGGTTTCCAATCAGCAATAAACATACTTAGTGTCTTTCCTCTAACCAATGAAGCAAGTTTAGCTGTCACTCCAACTTCCATCACCTTCACCAACCACCCCTCTATCGTTGGCAATGTTGAACACTGCCACTTTTGTCCGTATCATAATCTCACTGCCATTGTCATATGTAAGAACAATGTTCCACGACCTCTTTCCAGAGACCCAAAGGCCAGTGAGGAGCAGAGGTGGTTGGCCACTGACTTCCTCTGCAGAGTCTTCCCCGGTGGCCTCCCATTCAAGTCCCAACCCTGCTTAGCTTCCAAGATCGGGCTATACGATTCCACTGTACATCCTAAGATACACATTAGACTTATTAAATATGTGGTGGTGGAAAGTGCCTTCAAGTCA
>NW_015210065.1:0-1019 GCF_001447785.1 Gekko japonicus | reverse complement strand
TCCTGCCCAAAAATAGCCCTGCCAGTAATACAATCTTCACTGCCGTCTCCCCAATGCTACAAACATTCTGCTGTTATTAAGCCGTGAAGACCTCTGGTCCTGACCCACAGAACAGCAGGAGGCCGGTATGTCTGTTGAGCTTCCCTGTCCCCTGTACATACAATGAACAGCGCCAAGCATAAACATCCTTATTGGACTTCCTCTGAGGAGGCAGATAAGCAGTGGCAGACAGGGTTGACAACTCTGGGTTGGAGAATTCCTGGAGATTTGGGGGGTGGAGCCTGGGGAGGGCAGGGTTTGGGGTGTGGAGGGAGCTCAGCGGAGATGTGATGCCAGAGAGCAGAGGTGTTAAACTCACTTGTTACAAGGGCCGGATCTGACATAAATGTCACTTTGTTGGGATGGGCCCTGTTGCAGTGTTCCCTCTACGCTGAGTCAGTGTGAGCTAGCTCACAGCGTTTTAGCCTCCAGCTCACGCATTTTCGTCTCCACTCAGGAAGGGATGGCTCCAGAGCATACTGATTGATGCAGCCGCCCAATCGCTCGCTCACAGCTTTAATGCCAGCTGCTCACCAAGTAGAATTTTTGCTCACGAGACTCCACAGCTTAGAGGGAGCATTGGCCACGTGTGCCGTAAAATGTAGTGTCAGGTATTGGAGATATAAACTTTATAAAGGACTCAGGCAAACTCAATTAACGATGTTATTTTTTTACTCAGAATACAAACATGCTTAAAACATTCTCTTCCAGTATGTCCTTACACCTTCCCACCTCCACTGGGACAGCAAACAGGGACATAATGCACAGCCTCTGTCATCTGGCAATAAAGGTAATGACCGGTTGCTCATGGGCTGGATAAGAACCCTAGATGGGCTGGTTCTGGCCCACCGGCCATATGTTTTACACCCCTATAGAGTCTGCCCCCAAAGCTGCCATTCCTACTAGGGGAACTGATCTCTGTCGTCTAGAGGTGGGTTGTGATTCCAGGAAATCTCAAGGTCTCACCTGGAAGTTGGCAA
>NW_015210064.1:0-1093 GCF_001447785.1 Gekko japonicus | reverse complement strand
AAGTATTTGAGCTTCAGTTTCATTATAGCATAACAACATGAGTACCAGCTGACATTCATGCAGCGGGGGATAAGCAGGCTGTGCCAGATGCTAATGGAAATGCGCCTGGATGATGCTTTGGCCTACCAGCAGCGGGAGACGGCTGAGGAAGACAAGGAGGGAGCCAGGGATGGGGGGGGGACCAGGAGGGGAGGGTAGAGGAGGACGCAGAGATTGCAAGTTCTGATGAACACGGAGGGAGTCTAGTGCCTAGGCGCTGTGTGTTGGGGTTTGCCTGGAGGACAGCATTGTTTGTTTGGTTGGTTTGGGGTCGGGCCGTTGGGGTGGGATCCTTGGTGTGTTTGGCTTGTTTGTTCTGTGTTGGCATTTACTGGCAAAATAAACGTCATGCTCTTCGTAGCCACTGGCAGTGCTTTACTTATTGCAGTGCTTCATACATTCTTTATGGGCCCACCACAGACCAGAGAGGCATCCCACCCACCACCCACCCCCTTCAGTCACCAGTTATGCTGGGAGCCTCGGAACACTCATCCCCTCCATGGTGGAGATGTCACACGTAGTCAGAGGGGTCTACTGTGGTGGTGTGTAAGGTGCTGTTCTACGCCGTGGCCGCTGCACACGTGAGGGCTGGGTTGGTAACCGGGTGACCGCTGTACCTCAGCCCACCTTCCTTCCCTCAACTGGTGGCTGTGGAGCCCGGAAAGCATCTGCTATGACCTCCAAAGATCTGGCAAGGTCACGTAGGGTGTTTGCAGTAGCCTCCACCACCCCACGCATTGCTTCCCGTGACTCTCGCGCCTCCTGGAGTGCTGCCCTTATCTCTGCCATGAACTCCCGGTGCTCCCTCCGGGCTTCCTTCTCTGTTCTCTCTCCAGGCTTCAGCCGCCAGCAGTTCCACGACACTCTGAAGGTCTGAACCCCACTCCTGTCTGACCTCGATGAGGGCCAGTCGCTCAGCGGGTGTCAATTCCACCATGATCGCATCTGGTGGCCTTCCTGCAGACACAGGGGAGAAATATGGGAGTTGGCCCAGTGCCATTGCTGCCCTCAGCCCCCTCCCTACGGCCACGCCACTGATCCCACTTACGGTCTG
>NW_015210063.1:0-1230 GCF_001447785.1 Gekko japonicus | reverse complement strand
CTGGGCTTTTTCTACAAAAAAAGGCCTGCGCCCAGCTATTTTTGCTTAGCCGTGTCTTATTTCATCCTTGATTCTTACCTGCAGACAGAAAGGCGGGGAGAAGAAAAACTAACTTGCAATTACCAGTGTTGTGAATATGAGGAGGGGACTCTTCACACCCGCCAGAGCATGAATGGGTTGATTGTGACTGGGTGTGACTCCATTCAGAAGGGCTGAAAGAGCACCGGCGAGAGACCGGTGATTAGCTGCGGCAGAAGAGCCGTCGTCTCGCATGCTGCTGGGAATAGAACTTTCCTGTAATAGCTCATTGTCTATGTGTTTTTGAAAGGCTGGCATTGTGGCATGCAGTATAAAACGGGAAGGCGACTCGCTGCACCAATACTAAAAAATTGAAATCGATAGGGAGGACTATTGCAAGGATGTGATGGGTCTGATCCTGACACAGCGCGCTGGTATTTCCCGTTTCTTAACTTCCGGGACCTGCACAGGCCCATAGCCGGAGGGGGGGCTGACAAGGGCAATGCCTCCCCCCCTAGGAATATGCCCAGCCCTCTCAGGGGAGGGGAAGGGGTGGCCTCGCCAGGTCTTCCTGCTTCTGCGTCCGGCTTCTCAAACTTTGAGAAGCCAGCTGCGGAAGCTTGAAGACCTGGTGAGACTGCACCTCCCCCTCCCCTCCTGCTCCGTTGTGATCCCCACGTGGAAGAAACTGGGAACAAAAAGGGGGGGGAGGGACTGAACCCTGAAACCTGGGAACCGGAACCTAAAAAGGTCAGTCAAACAGAACAGAGGGCCAACCAGGGGTATTTTTGGGCAGGAACGCACAGGAACGGAGTTCAGGCTGGCTCCTGAGTTGGCCACGCCCAGCAGGAACTCATTAGCATAATAGGCCACACCCAACAGCAGGAACTCATTAGGATTGGCTACATTTGGGGTGTGTGGCCTAACATGCAAAGGAGTTCCTGCTACAAAGAAAAGCCCTGGGTTTTGACAACAAACAAGGTAAACAGAATAAGAAGCAAAAGGTGGGTGTGGCTGGATGGCCACACTTCTGGTAACTCGGGGGTGCGGCCTCATATGCTAATGAGCTGCGCTGTCAGGGGTGTGACCTAATATGCTAATACGTTTCTGGTGTTGGGTGTGGCCAATTATGCTAATGAGTTCCTGCTGGGCTTTTTCTACAAAAAAAGCCCTGGGGCCAACAATAAACACTTAATGTTTATAATATAAAAA
>NW_015210062.1:0-1108 GCF_001447785.1 Gekko japonicus | reverse complement strand
AGACTCCACAGCTTAGAGGGAACATGCTGACTAAAGGGAACCTCTGTGTTCAGCCTCTGGATACCAGTTCTAGGAACCAACACCAGGAAAAGGCCTTGGCCTCTGTGACCTGTTTTTGGCCATCCTGGGCAACTGTTTGCCATATGAAACAGGATGGAACAGGGTTGGTTGACCCATACAAGCAATGGAATATGGTGATTTTGTTTGTTCAGGCATTATTCATTTGAAAGTTTTTCATGCTGGGGTAGAGCCAAGTAACCTTCCTCCAGCCTATGGAATCTTTCTCCAACTCAAGAGCTTTTTAAGTTGGAAGAGGGGCTCTTTAGGCTGTAGAGAGGCTTCAAACTCTGCTCAGTGGAGTGATAGGATACGGGAAGGATCCACCATGGGGTATAGAGAATCTGTGGCCTTGTCAAGAAATCTTCTTTGACTTGAAATATCACTGTGTAAATCTTGGCCCAGAAGAAATATCTCCTTATATATAAAGTTGTTTTGGTCGTGGACTCTTGAACATGCTCCTGAATCAGTTGGCCTACTGGTGTGCCGCTCAAACTGTATCTCTACCCACTGGCTGCATGGCTGCCTGTGTTGCCGTCGTCCCACCCACTGGAGTGCCACCCAGGATCTTGGCCTCAGTCTGCTCACAGCTGGTGCCCGGCCTAGACGCTCCAGTGGGCGGCCACTCCTCAGTCCGAGCCTGATTCTGCCGGCACCGCAGTGGGCATCGTTGGCCAAGCCCGACTGCAGGTACCTGCCTGGCCTGTGAACAGACGGGGGCTGGCATGACGCTGGGGTCGATGCTGATGGAGGTGGCCCGGAGGTTGCCAGACGCGGCTGAGCCCGACTGCAGTTACCCGCCTCACCTGCACATGGACAGGGGCCGGCACACAGCTGGGGCGGAGGGCGTTGGAGGTTGCCTGGAGGCCACCGAGCATGAAGCCAGTGCCCCTCGGCCCCCGGGGTCTGGGGAGGGGGGGAAGTGAGGGAATGAAGGGGGCTGTCTTCCTAGGGCCTGTTGTATTCCTTCTATACAATGAGCATTGCTTCTAGTAAGAAATAAAGTAGAAGTAAGTTTACCTAATCCTAAGGGAAATCAACCCTGACTGTT
>NW_015210061.1:0-1136 GCF_001447785.1 Gekko japonicus | reverse complement strand
TATCTTGCTCTCACTGCATCATATTCCTATTTATGTAATGTCATGTATATATATATGTGTGTGTGTATAGATAGATAGATAGATAGATAGATAGATAGATAGATAAAGGCCCTGGTCAGACATGCCGGAAAACGTGGGGGGAAGCGCAGCTATTTGCGCCATCGCATTCTGATGCGCCATGATGCGATCAGACATAACGGCGGCTTCCCCGCGGCAAAAAGGACAACGGGGGAGAAAGCCGCGCACCGGCGCAATCACACCCAGGGAGTCCGCATGCAGCCCGTGGCAAACCATTTGCCAGTAGGTCATCCCAGGTACTTTTTTAATGCGCATCTTCGGCGGGACGCCACGGGTTCACCACGGGCGTGCTACGGCTCCCAGATGTTCACAATTTCTTCTTGCTATTAACAAACTAGTTCATAAAGCAGAGCAGGAGGAAATAGCTCTGCTTTGATGAAAAGAGTCTCTCTGGCTGGCAGGTAGCTCCTTCGCTCCATCTAGAGGGCAGCTTCCTTTATAGTTGCAGGTCCTAGACTGGAGAAGCAGGGCAGGTGGAAACAGCTCTGCCTTTGATGAAGCAAGCAAGCAAGCAGGCACTTCCATGTTAACTTACTGACCACATGAAAGGAGCTGATGGGGTGTAGTGTAGTACCTAAAAAGGGAGCCTTGACTCAAAAGGTCGCTGGTTCTGCTTTGCCACCAGCTCACTAGGTGGCCTTACTTTCTTACAGGGTGCAATGAACAAGGTGGGGGGGATGACAAGGGGTAGGAGTTACTTAACCTTTGCACTTCCTGCCTTCTATAACTGCCAGCCTCCAGGTAGCAACTGGAGACCTCCCATAATTACAGCTCATCTCTAGACAACAGAGATCAGTTCCCTGGCAAAAATGGCAACTTTGGAATGTGGACTGACTGGCATTATGCCCTGATGAGGTCCCTCCCCAAACCCCACCCTCTCCATGCTCCCTCCCCAAAATCTCCAGGAACTTCCCAACCCAGACCTGACAACCCTACTGTCTTTTGTCTACTCATCTGCCTGCTGTTTTAACACATGCAGCAGAAAAGATGTGTGATCCCCATACCTCTTTCCTTGTGAAGAAAACATCAGCTTGCTGGCGCAGGGCTTAGTAAGGAGA
>NW_015210060.1:0-1111 GCF_001447785.1 Gekko japonicus | reverse complement strand
CATACGTTAGTTGGTGCTCTTTCTTCACTCCATATACATGTTGATCCATAAAACATGTCTGGGTGGTTACGACTGTGAGTTTCGTAGACTTTGGGGGAGGGTGCAATTAGAGGGCGCAACGGAGAAGGAGTGGGTGGTCCAAGTCTGGAACGTGACCCTCGCATGCAAAGGCTGTCTGTGTCGGAATGCCACTTCCTTGAGGTTCATGGTGGGGGGCAGCTGTGCCCTCAGTATCATATTTGCTGGTTTCTCAAAACATCTGGTTAGCCACTGCAGGAAGTGGAAGGGTGAAAATGGCTAATGGTGGGTGTTGTTATGGCCATTAGTACACACAGCAGGACTAGAGACATCATTGACCTCAGAGCCCTCCAAGGAACCACAAAACCACCAAAGGGATTCTTTCCTTCCTGGCCTTGAGGGCTGCCAGCTCCCTGCTGGGAGGGTCCCCTGCCCCAAGCCTCTGCTCCCCTGCTGCTGACCAGTCCACTGGGAGGGGGGAAATGGCCGGACGAAACAGGGACGGCTGGCAGCCGTATCCTGATGCAGCAATGTCACCTCCGCAGTGCACCAAAAGTGACATCGGTGCACTGCCTGTGCCACCAGACCTGCTCTGCTATTTACTCTATGGTAAATAGAAGGTTTACGCCCATGGGCTTCCCGCACCACCAGTAAGTCCCCCTCGCCCCTTGCTGGTTGCTGGTGGGACGCGGCTCCCCTAACCTCTCCAGGACATTCCATTCCGTTGCCTTCTGCACCATCAGGATTTACACTGGAAAAGCTTTGGAATGAAAGTCTGTCCTGTCCTGTTTACCCGGCAGTGCTGATGGAGTTGTACAAACAATAATGCACGGGCAGCCAAACTCCCTTCCTCACTGGAGTCGTCGGAGCGTCTTCCCTGCTGACGACTGAGATCCATGGGAAGGGACGTTCCTTTTTATTTTACTTGTACTGTGATTTATGTTTTTTTGTATTTTGTGGTGCTGTGTTGTATTGATAATGCACTTGCATTGATAATGCACTTTCAGTCCACTTTGCAACTGGATTTTACTGTGTGAAATGGCAATACCCACTCACAAAGACGACTGACAGAAACGTGGCATCATGATTGCCT
>NW_015210059.1:0-1110 GCF_001447785.1 Gekko japonicus | reverse complement strand
TTTTTCTGAAAGCCTGGGGCTTTTCTCAGATTTATTGAAAGGCCTGCCTTGTCTGTTCATGGCTTTAGGGTTGCCAGCCCCCAGGTCCGGGTGGGGGTACCCCACTCCTGGGGGCTCCAATCTGCTCCCAGCCAACTGTTTGCTGGGGGAAGCCCTGCCCCCAAGCAACACCCCAAGCCATGGCCACCCGTGGCCACTCCTCTCTCTCCCTGCTAAAAGATTTAAAGGGCTTTAGCTAATCCTGTGCCGCTGCACCGCTCGCTGGGAGCCCCAATGTAGTGGTGCATGAGCCTGAATCCCAAGTGGCGAATTGCTGCTGGGAAAGGAGCCCTGCATGTGCCCCAGCCCCCACCCCACTGGCAAAAAGACCTTTTAAAGGGACTTTTTACCAGTGGTACTGTGGCCAGCACCAGCCCCTCTTCCTCCCTGATAAAAAATGTAAAGGACCCTCCCGCTGGCCACGTGCTCCCTGCTGATCAGCTGAAGCCCTTGAAATCTTTTAGCAGGGAGGGAGAGGGGTGGCTATGGCTTGGGGGTGGGGCTTGGGGCCACCCCCAGAACGCTCCCCAAATCCCCCCCCCACTGGATTGATGAGGGGATCTGGTAACTCTACATGGCTCCACTCTCTGGATTTAAGTATCCACAGTTTTTGCCATGTTGAGAATTAGATACATTAACAAACTTGGAACACTCAAGGACTTGCATGGGGTATATCATTTTCCTCTCCCCCACTATTTCCTTATTCCCTTCACTGAATACCCCTATAGCCACTCCCCTTTTCCTGCTTCCTTCTCTCCACCCTAGCAAACCTACCTGTGTCTGTCTCCCAGGTTTTAGCAATCCCAGTTTCCCTCACCCTGGCTGCATCTACCTGGAAAACAATGATCCATTTGCATAGTGCAGGCTGCCACGCTGGGCCCAATTGTGTGGTGCCGGCTGCCAGGATGGGCTCAGTTGCATGGTGTCAGCTGCTAGACTGGGCCCAGTTGTGCAGTGTCAGCCACCAGGCCGGGCCTAGTTGGCATGGTGCCAACCAACAGGATGGGCCACAAGAATTGATATATAGATTGATAGATGATAAGATATTTCAGATTTTTCTACAAACCTAGG
>NW_015210058.1:0-1109 GCF_001447785.1 Gekko japonicus | reverse complement strand
TCTTTACAAATGGAGAAGATGAGACTCCATGGTTTTGGCTGGCACAACAGTCATAGTTCTAGAAGCCAGCACAAAACAATTTCAGGGACACAAGGACCCGGAATTCAGGGTGAGTCCAGGGTGAGAATTTATGGATTTCCTGGCTCTAACAGCATAAAGGGGAGAGGGGCTTCCCAGAAAGCTGACAAAAGCAGATTGCATCCAAGCAGGGTGGACAAAAAGGCTGGCAGGGTGGAGGCTTCTCCCATGACTGGAACAGGCTGGTAGGGTAGGAGATATTCAGGGGAAAATCAGCAAAAGGTAATCACCTCACATGATTGACAGTAATGAGATTCTGCACTCAGGAAGACTTGCATTTACTGATGAAATCACCTTGATAGACCAAGGTAGGTGCTTGGCTTTGCAAGCCCCTTCGGCAATGATTAGGCATGAAGATGTTCCATCAGTGAGTCAGTCTCCTGCCCAAGGTTTTGGCCACTCATCAGCATAGCCTGAGGACAACTTTGACCTCACCTTCTCCAAAGCAAGGCATTGCTAGCTCCTAACATGGCTGCCAAGGCAAATTTGGCCAGGATGAAATCAGGGCAGACAGCACACATCTAGGTAGGAAGAGGACCTTGGTAACATTCCCCCACACCCATAGATAGAGATAAAATTTCTCTCTCTAAGGCAGGGCCAGCAAGGCACAGTAATAATGAAGTTATTAGTCTCCTATCTGTGAAAGACAAATCACGATTCTCTTGAGCCATTACTTACGTCAGTTAGTTTCAGAGGGTAGCTGTGTTGGCTTGCAGTAGACAGCTAGATTCCAGTTCGGTAGCACCTTAGAGATCAACAAGATTTTTGAATTATAAAATTTTGAGTCAATGCTCCGTCAGATACCAATGATGGGAGCTTTGACTCTGGAAAGCTTATGTCTCCAAAATCTCATTGGTCTCTAAGGTGCTACCTGGCTCAAATCTAGCTGTACTTACATCAGAGTTTGTGTTGCAACCTACAGGAAATACGTTCTTCACTCCAACCACTGAGCCCTCCTGACAGCTAGGTGGATTAATCTTTCCCTCCCCCCTTCCTTGCACGCTCTCTCTTGTTTCTTCATAGACAGTATT
>NW_015210057.1:0-1281 GCF_001447785.1 Gekko japonicus | reverse complement strand
CCAGGAAAGGTGTTGGCAACTTGGCAGGTCCCATGGCCCTGCTCTGCGTATTTTGTATTTCATGGGGATCTCTCGCTTAAATTGAGGAAGCTGCCATCACGCCTCGTCCTTCTTCAGTCACTGCTGGTTAAACTAACCCGACGTTCCTTTCTGCCCGTCGTGGCTATGAATCCCTGGCTCTTCATGATCTGTAAACTCCTCCCCATTCAGGGGAACGTTTAGCCACCTATCAAAATTCTGGTAAAAAATGCAGACAGGCTTTTTACCCCACAACAGAAGGTGCCGTGATAGTCATTTGTACAGATGTTGAAGACTCCACAGCCAGCCTATTGGACAGGCAGACATCTCGTTTTTGGCAGCTGTGACCAGTGTTCCCTCTAAGCTGAGTTGGTGTGAGCCAGCTCACAGTTTATTAGCCTCCAGCTTACACATTTTTGTCTTCACTCAGGAAAGATGACTCCAGAGCAAACTAGTTTAAAAAGGTAAAGGGAAAGGTTCCCTTGTTCGAAAGCCAGTCGAATCCGACTCTAGGGTTGCAGTGCTCATCTCCGTTTCAAAGCCGAAGAGCCAGCGCTGTCCGAAGACATTTCCGTGGTCATGTGGCCGGCATGACTAAACGCCGAGGCGCACGGAACGCTGTTCCCTTCCCACCGAAGTGGTACCTATTTATCTACTTGCCATTTCTTGCTTTCAAACTGCTAGGTTGGCAGGAGCTGGAACTTGAGACGGGAGCTCACTCCGTCATGCGGCACACTCGGGTCTCGAACTGCTGAACTACTGACCTTCCACAGCCTGCAGTTCAGCGTCTTAACCACTTGAGCCACCACAGCTTATTCAGCTTACTCAGTTTACTCAGAAGCCAAATGGCTCGCTCACAACTTTAATGCCAGGAGCTCACCAAGTAGAATTTTTCCTCACAAGACTCCACAGGCTTAGACTAGGGAGCATTGGCTGGGACCATATGTGAGCTGAGCCTCCGTTCTCTGTGCCTCACTGCCATCAGTGCAGAGCAGCTATCACTAGGTTTGCCAACCTCCAGGGGAGTCCTGGAGATCTCCTGGAATTACAACTGATCTCCAGATGGGACAGAACATAAGAACATAAGAGACGCCAATGTTGGATCAGGCCAAAGGCCCATCCAGTCCAACACTCTGTGTCACACAGTGGCCAGAAATACCAGATTCATTATCCTGGATAATGACAGATTCGTTATCCTGGAGGAAATGGCCGCTTTGAAGAAGAAGAAGAGAAGAGGAGTGGCTGACAAACTCCTTTCCCTTC
>NW_015210056.1:0-1122 GCF_001447785.1 Gekko japonicus | reverse complement strand
TTACCATTCAAAGTGGCAGTATGGGAAATTGATGGAGCAATTGCCAAATGTTTGCCTGTATATCCAGGCAATTTTCTGCCGCCCATATGCAGTCACTCAGGATCTAGATGTGGCCTGACACCAACAGATGACTGAAACTTTATTTTGATGTTTTATGACAGTTCTGTACAAGAATGGTTGTGTATATATAGGCTTTTTAATAGTTTTATTAGTTGGGGTGCTGAACTCTTAAAGGTGAATGCACATCGTGGATATGCTACATTAGTATCATCTGGGTAGTGGATATCCTACATAAATATCCTAAATCAATAATAAATCACAGCCTCGGTCACACGGAGAATTTGCCACATGAAAGGCACAAATGTTGGGCAGATTTTCGGGGCACGATCACACAGCAACATCTGGGAAGCGTAGCACACCCGTGGCCAACCTGTGGCGTCCAGCCAAAGGTGCAGAGTTAAAAAGTACCAAGGAAATTGCACTAGTATTCGGAAAACGTGCAGCACAGGCGGGCGTCTGATGGCAGGAGCGCTAGTATCCTGTGGCATCCGGTGCCTGTCCACGTTCCGTCGCAAATCAGATGTTTTTCGTAAGCGCATGCGCACAAACACGAAACTGAAAGCAGTGCTGCTCTGTGGAACTGCACATGTGCACAAATGCAAAACACTGGTGTGATGGCGCCGCTTCTCTGCCATGTTGCAGCATCACCATGTTGCAGCATTAGGCTAACAGCCTAAGCACAGAGACTCAGGGGACCGTGTAATCAGGCTACCATGCTTTATTTTGCTCTGGGGCGAACAGGCACACCTCCCTCCACATTATCTGGCCCATGTGACCGGGGCCCACAGTATTTATACAAAAAAACTTGTCTTGGCATTTATAATTAAATTAAAACATGTTTACTTAGGAGTATCTCCCATTGACTTCAAATAAACATGTCTAGGATCACATTGCTTGTAAAGATACTTGAGGTTCATGTCTTCATCCTATAAATATCCATAAATGGTTGTGGCTTTTCTCTATGCAGGACAGTTGGGTCTATGACAGAAAATTACTGAAAGTACTTTGTGGAAATTAGTTATAATTAAAGACGTTTCCGTAGTCACTTGAGAAACAATACAA
>NW_015210055.1:0-1111 GCF_001447785.1 Gekko japonicus | reverse complement strand
AGAAGTGTATACCCCATCTAGTATGTGTGCTCCTCATTTTTTTACCCAGATGAAGAACTTGGCAGTTATCCTTGTTCAATTGCATCTTGCTCACATCTGCTTACTTTTCCAGTGTGTTTAGATCTTGTTGAATTCTATCTCCATCTTCTGGTGTGTTCACTGCTCCTCCCAATATAGTGTCATCTGCAATTTAATGAGGAGCCCCTCCACACCCTCATCCAGATCATGTATAAAAATATGGAAAAGTACTGGGTCCAGAACTGAGCCCTGTGGAACCCCACTGGACACCTCCCTCAATTCAGATGAAATGCCTCTCTGAGTGTGGTTCTCAAACCAGTTCCCTGTCCACCTAACTATCCTACAGTCCAGTCCACAGTCCTTCAGTTTACCCAGGGCTATTTTTGGGCCAGAACACACCGGAATGGTGTTCCGGCTAGCCTCCAATTTGGCCACACCCCCTGCTCCCAGCAGCCCTCCACCAGCTTGTCCTCCACGATGCTGGTGCCCCAGTTGAAGAAGCTGTCCATCATCTTGAAGAAGTTGGAGTCATCGTCCTCCCGCTCAACGGCCTGGCTGTAGAGCTGCCGGCTGGCCGCAGGAGGGGGGCACCACCACAGGGCCTCCACCCTGGGCCATTCCCCAACAGCAGGGCCACCGTCGCTGAGCAGGGTTCCCTGCCGGAGAGGGATGCAGCGGAACCAGTGGTGTGGGTGGGCTCCAGGAGCTCCCCCAGACAATGGTACATGGTGGGTGGCGGTTACTTTCTCCTCAGCTGTGGCGGGACGGGAAGAAGCTCTGCTCATCGGCCCTCTGAAGGGAGGGAGGAGGATAAGAAGCTGAAGGGCACTGACATGGCAGGGCGGGGGAAGGAGAGGGAGGCATCGGCAGGAAGGAAGGTAAGGCCGGTGCCTGCACATGGCCCAATGACATGAAGACAGGGCATGATTGGGAGTGGGCCGCGGGGGGTGGTGAGGACTTGCATGCAAGGATAAAGGAACATTTGGTGACATGAGGCGAGCAGAAAAGTACAGCTTAAGTGGTGTGGGAATGGGGATTGCGGGCCAGGAGGCTCAAGTGCGGGAAGTGCGGGGTATAAATGAAATAAATAAAT
>NW_015210054.1:0-1109 GCF_001447785.1 Gekko japonicus | reverse complement strand
CTTCCGTAGCTTGTTTCATTTCCAGCTTTCGTACCTTTTTCTTAACTTTATTAGTATTGGTGTCCATTTTCTTCACCTTCTCGGCCATTTGCTCCATTGCTTTTAAAGATTTAGTCAGTTGTAGCTGCTGTGAAGCCAAGCTCTGACCTATTGTTGACAATTGTTGCTTGACATTTGTCATCTCGTCCAGCAGAGGGAGCAAGGAATCTGCCAGCATTTTGGAAAGCTCAGTGGTCTCTTCTGTTCGAGGACTGCCCACTAGTTTCGCTTTCAACAGTTTGTCTTTATCTTGTTTCTTCCCCACCATCTTTTTGGATTATTTACTTTTCTGAAAGTTGCTAAAGTCTCTGAAATTCGCCCTTGCACTTATCTGCGCTCTGATAAGTCTCTTAAAACAGATTTAGATGCTTATTCTTCTGCTCCCCCCTCTTTATTTTCGTACTTTCATTTGTGCGTTTTTTGTCACTCTTTAAGGGGGGCAGCTTTCTTTTTAAAACCTCATGTTCGCTTCAACCCAACTCACAGTTTGTTGCCGGCCATCTGGTCACACTTGGCATCCATTTATCTCACCCGATCTCCGATGCAGACACTCAGCGGCAGGACGTTCAGAGCAGAGGAGTGCCTCAATTCTCCAGCATCACGCCGGCAAAGAGGTCGCCCCTCAAAAGCCCCATGGCTAGGAGCCTTTTGGCAAAGCTCCCAGGGGGTGGTGGTCACGACCAGTCGCACCCCCTCCTACATGCTGGTGTGCAGATTACATCCCTGGGACATCTGGGAGATGCGTCTGCCTGCATGTCACCATAAACCGGTAGTCCGTTTTTTCAGGAATCCTGAAATATTTTGGGTCCGATAAACCCAAACCGAAAATTACCAAGAAAAAACATTGCACAACCCTAAATCAACCAATTTTATTCAACAGCCTCCTCCTTCTCATGCATTTTTGTACAACTATCACCTCTGTCTGGTTAAGGTAATGCATTTTCTGCACATTCCTAGGTGCCTATATGTACCTATGTAATATATGAACAGTTGCCCTTTTTCCAGGCACCATGATCTCAGAAGTTAATGTTGATTATTTAGTTATTTATTTATTTTATTAGACTTGTATC
>NW_015210053.1:0-1138 GCF_001447785.1 Gekko japonicus | reverse complement strand
CTCACTCCGTCATGCAGCAATTCAGGTCTGAACTACTTCCACAGCCTGCAGTCCAGCATCTTAACCACTTGAGCCACCGCAGCTCTACCGTTCTACTCGCAACCAAAATTAACACACATACCAAGCAGCTTTCCCACCATGCATAAATGACTGCTGCACCAGTTGAATAGTGACCTAATAGTCCTTGAAAGTACACGTCTCTCTTCAGACGATCTCCGACGGTTGTGGAGAATAGTGAGCCTTAAGCTTCTCCGTGATGTCAGCGTAGGTGACAGTCTTTATATCAGTTGGGGCCACCAACGACCTGGCTATGTCGAAGGTCCCCTTCCCGCAGGAACTCAGGAGGCACGCCCGTTTCTTGGCCTCGTCTGTAATGTCGTGTGTCTCCAGATGGAACTCGAACCTGGATAGGTAGGAGTCCCAGTCTTCTGAGGAGGGTTCGAAGCACTCGAACTTCTGGCTTCCAGCCATCGTGGGAGACTTGGGCACCGGAGCTGGTGGCGCCTCCGCCGGATCGGCTGCTGTGCTCTGCCCGCTTTCTTCCGAGTCCGAAGTGTGGATGTCCGCAGGGCTGCCTACCTGCTCTAACATCCCACCTTCGTCGCCAATTGTTAGATCGCGCTAACAAAGGACTCGTACAGTGATTCAGCAAGTGATTCAGCTTTATTGGAAGTAACGAGCAAGCACTAACTCAGTAAGAAACCAGAACAGAAAACAGTGGGAGCTTATGCTCCTTTTAAACATAACCAGGCTAATGTAGCCACGCCTATTTACAAATAACAACCAATGAGATTGCTAGGATAAAGACCAATGGGAGTCTTTCCCTCCTCGGGAATAATATCGTTCTGATTGGTCGCTGTTACGAAGCGACCAATAGGAAGTTCGTTCAGAGGAGCCCTGGTCTGGCTCGAAGCTTAACAGGGGAGTCCTATGAGGTGATTCATGTAATCATTTCAATACATTACAGTAACCAAATCACTTGCTCATAACTTTAATGCCAGTAGCTCACAAAGGTCCCGGTCACACTGAGGGTTTTGGAGAGGGACGGATCGGGGCCGCAGCAAACGGGCATGATCTCACCGCAACATCTGGAAAGCGGTGTCCCTAACATCTGTCCCTAACCCCGGAAACCCCACAG
>NW_015210052.1:0-1124 GCF_001447785.1 Gekko japonicus | reverse complement strand
ATCTCAGGACTGTGTTCTCCATCACATATGTGTATTTGTTTTTGAGACCTTTATGGCGCAAGGTATAAATCGCTTTACTTTTTCATATGATGACAGGAAAAGGATCCTTGGCAATGCCACTGGATTTAAAAGAGGGGACATGAATAGGAACCCCTCAGATTGGGCACAGTTAGAATATTTATGTAGAAAGGAGATCAGAATGGCCCTTCATGTATCATCTTTAATGGAATATTGTAATTCTGACCTGATCCCTAGAGGTTTACTATTGCAAGAAAGGTCTTGCAATGTTTCTGCAAAAAGAGGAGTTAAAGCCAAATGGATTGCAATTTTAAATAAGTGCTCATATGATTTGATGCTGTTGATTATTGAGGAAAGTACTAATGAGGTAAAAAGGTAAAGGTAAAGGTTCCCTTGCTTGAAAGCCAGTCGAATCCGCTCTGAGGGCGCACGTGCTCTCTTCGGTCCCTTCCCTCTTCCCGAGTGAAGGAGGGTGGGTCTCTCAATACTAGAGACCCACAAATCGAGATGAAAAAGCTGGGACGGCAGGAGAGCAATTCTCCGCCGTGTCCACAATGCCGCGTTGCAACCGGAGGTCCATCTTTAACGGAATATTGTAATTCTGACTGGATCCTTAGAGGTTTACAATTACAATGCAATGTTTCTGCAAAAAGAAGAGTTTAAAGCCAAATGGACTGTGATTTTAAATAAGTGCTCCTCTGACTTGATGCTATTATTGAGGAAAGTACTAATGAGGTAGAACAACTAAAAACTGAAATAAAGGAAATGGAGGAAAAACTCAAGAATAGTGTCCCTCTTGAAAGATATGAAGAAAAATTGAAACAGTTAGAAACGGAGTTAAAAACGTATGAGGAAAAAACCAATGACACTAAAATTAGAAAGTTGGAAAGGGACAGCAGAGACTACACTCAAAATAGGGTGTATAAGTGGTGTACCCCAGGTGGCATGGGTACTAACAAGAGAGTGTCTTGGGCAGATTCTAAGCAGTCAGCATCAGATATAGAAACTACTGAAGCTGAAGATTCAGCGACTACCTCAGGAGATGAGGGTCTCTTACGTAGACCTTTTTTAGACAGATGCACAAAAGCCAAATCCAGAGAGTACTA
>NW_015210051.1:0-1119 GCF_001447785.1 Gekko japonicus | reverse complement strand
TTTCCATTCCTGGACTGGTCTGGGGAAGACAGAGTACCATGACAATAGCATACTTATTATTAAATTGCATCTGAAACAGTTTGGCCTCTGACTAGCATTTATCTCCCACCTGAGCTGACCAAACAGTTAAAAATATATATATACATGTGGTAAGAAAGAATCCTTGTCCTCTAGACTTCCTTCTCTTTAGATGTAATAATCCCCGGATTGTGACATCAATGCCTGTTACTGAAGGGAATGATTGGCAATGTGACAAATTGTGGATTAAGGGAGTGAATGATGCCAAAAACATCACTGAATTACAAAAGGAAACTTCGCTACATATTCCTGGGCCTCCACAAACAAGAAAGGAACCAGAACATATTGAACTCTTGGCCATTTCTCTACTCGGCTGCCTTCCATCAAATTAAGATGCAGGTCAAAGTACTATGTACCATAAGACCCATTTTTGCCTGTTTCTCCATCTACTTTAGCAACATATTAATAGTAGTCTGACTATTAGCCAAAATATCAAATGCTGCTTTACCAGCATGTGTTCTAGTGTTTTTCTGTGACACCACCCTGGCAGCATCACCCTTCCACCGTTTATATGGGCCAAACTAAACAACCCTTGCAAAAGAGAAAGAATGGAGAGAAATCTGACATTATAAATGGGAGTTTTTATTTATTTATCTTATGGGACTTATATCCTACTCCATTCCCTGCCAAGACTGCCACCAGTTTTCTAGGTTGCTAGAATAGCTTAGGAGCAGAATAGAACAGATTACTATAAACATCATCTCTGAATAAGACCTCTTTTGTCCTCTCTTTCTATGACGTGGTAAACAGTAAAACCGTCTATTGTGGTCTACTATGAATCTTAAGGATTAGGAGAAACTAAAAATCTAGATAGACAGGCAGAGCTGAAACAGTATTACAGGCTGATATAATGATATGCTGTGCTAAGAATTCTAGTACTGATGCTAGGGGAGAGTGCATTTCCCACCCAGCCAGTCCACTTTTGCAACACAGCTGTGTTGTCTAAGGGTCTCTGCACTACTCTTGCAGGACAGAATTCATCCCCTTCTGCTCTTTTCTTTCTAGGGTGCCTGGCTCTGGGCTGGGAAATACCAGGATATT
>NW_015210050.1:0-1114 GCF_001447785.1 Gekko japonicus | reverse complement strand
AAATAACCCCCAATTTGTCTGTGGCACGCAGAAGCCTTGAACCTTCAAGCTCACCCTCCCTCCCTCGTGGGGAAGACGCTCTGTTTTGGAAACTGCACTGTTTAGGATGTGTCCCGTGTATGGCATGAATTTGGACGCCTTAAACTGGGATTTGTTTCTGAGCGGGATGCTTAAACTAGGATGAAACTGGTTCCGAATCACTGTTACGGGAAAGGGGGAGACCCCACTTTGCTGAGGCGCTCAAATTCCGGCTGCCCGGGACGATGTTCCCTAATGAACTTACGGAGCGGCTATGGGAGAAAGATGCGGCACCGACAGAAGCCCTGCAAAGTGTCGTTGGCACGAGCTACAGGTGCACACCGACTGCTTCTTCAATATATATATTTTTTAAATTCAGTTCCGTCTGGAATTGTACGCTGAGACTCAAGAGATCCAGTCCCAAATTCTCCTTGTGAGCCAAGGCTGGGCTTTAATTGCTGTCACACCTGAGCAATTTCCCCCCCAAAGTGGCGAATGAGAAGCGGCCCTACCGAGCCCGATCACGGTCCCAAGAGGCTGGGCTCCTCGTTCAGGATCTGAAGTGCCATGAGGGCTTGCTTGGCGACGTTTCCGTTGCTGTGGCCACAGAGAGTCTCCAGGGTTCCCGTCACTTGATCCTTTTCGGCTTCTTGTCTCAGCTCAGCTAAAAAGAGAGGAAAACGTGCTGCCAGATTTCATTTGTTCACTTCCTTTCTACCCCACCGTTCCCGCCCCCAAAGTGTCTTATATTGATCTTTTCCTCCACCATTTTGCCCTCACAATAACCCTGTGAGGGAGGTTAGCCTGACAACAGGCAGTTTGTCCAAGGTCACCCAGCAAGCTTCCATGGCAGAGTGGGGATTCAAACCTGGATCTCCCAGATCTCGACCGGACACTGTAACCCAGTGATCCTTAGTGGCTTGGGCGCTGCATGCGGCCCTTTGACATGCCACCCCGTTCCTGTTCTGAGCCCATGGTGCCCACCCCCATGTTTTAGGAAAGTGGGCAGTCCCTTTAGAAATGGGAGTCATTCCATCATTATTATGGCCACAACATGAAACTTATTCTTAGATACAACCAGGGGTCATTTCGTAGA
>NW_015210049.1:0-1117 GCF_001447785.1 Gekko japonicus | reverse complement strand
TGCACTTTAAAAGCTCTTAAGTGCTGTATAAATATGTAATGGACTGTGAGCCTTGAATGCAGGTGGCTAAAATGAATTTGGTTAGCGTCAGCTGAGCAGCAAGATTTGGGAACTGACTGTTAAGGAGAATTCAGTTTAGTGCTGACTGATTTGGAGTTAAGCCCTGACTAAGAAGAGTTTAGTTCTGACCGCAGAAAGTTTAACACTGGCAGAGGACTGGGAAGGTTGGCAAGGAGGAGCAGGTGGAAGACCCCCATTCAGGCCAGGAAAAGGGAGAAGTGATTCCCTACCCAGTTGAAGGGGAGATAGCTCTGGTGTGTTTGGAGAAGGCATTTGGGCACTTGGTAGTGTATCCCTGCCTTCAGGAAACCAAAAGAGTCAGTTAAACCCAAGGAAATATACTGGAGTGTTTAGGAAACACTGAAACCAAAACCTCTCATCTCAATGATTCTAAGATTTAAAACTCTCAATTGCTGGAAATATATTAACTGGAGTTTGTGCCTATACTAAATTACCTCAGAGTTCTTATTGAATTACCTCAGGTATTTTACCCTTGATTTCACCTGATATTTCCCCCCTACACTGAATAAAGTATCTTGTTTAGTTTTTGAACATTCTAAAGTCTCTCATGTGCCATTTTCAGGAATTAAGTTAACAGGGTGATCTTGTCTCTCCCCTCAAGTTCCTGGGCTGAGCCACTATCAAAATACAATAACATGACAGGGTGGGACAGCCACATATCTTCAGGAAAGAAGAAAATAGAAAAAGGGGCTGCTCAGTTAAAAAGGAAGAAAAAAACTGAGGGAAAATGTTTTGCCTCTGAGTGAGGGAATGGGGTGAAATCTTCATACCATGAAACTGCATTAACAAAAGCTTTTAAGATTTACATAACAAAGTACACCATTAGGGGAAAATCTACCCATGGGCATGTAATATTTCAAAGACAAGGAAGAACACAGCTTGAAATAAGAGTGGTTGGAAAGGTAGCCAAACAATGAGTCCTTGATCCAGCAAATATTGCTCATTTTCAGCCCTTTTTGTAACAGTTTCTTGATTAGTTTGCTCCACTCACTGGGTTAGATCCGGAGTAAATTTTCCAATGGCAGAATGGAACTTT
>NW_015210048.1:0-1133 GCF_001447785.1 Gekko japonicus | reverse complement strand
ATCTCATGTATCCATATCCAATATTTTTATGACATTATAAGTCCACTACATATGGTAAAAAGAGCCAGTTTTTCGATTACATTTCCAACAAACATTTGACATATTTGGATACCATTTAGCTAAATTTTCAGGAGTCATATGCCATCTATAAAACATTTTGTATATGTTTTCCTTATAAGACACAGCTTTAGTGAGTTTTATATTAACTTTCCATACCTTTTCCCATTGTTCTAATTGTATGTTATGACCAATATTTTGTGCCCATTTGACCATTGCTTCTTTTACCACCTCATCTTGCACCTTATAGCAACTTATAAAAAAGTTTTATATTTCCCTTCAACACACCACAAAATGTTATCTATTTCTACAGGTACATCACAGAATCCCAACACGGACCTTTGTTGACAAGAGCTTCTCCCTCTTGGCCTCTCCCCTCTTCTGGGTGTTCCAAAACGACTCAAGAGTTTAAGTGTCAAATATCCCAGAACATGTCCAAATTCAGGTCCAATTAAAAAGGCAAGACAAAGTTGCAACATCCTTCAGAACCAAAGTCTTGTACGATACCCAGGAATGTCTCCAGTGCCAGATCTCCTGTTCATGGTCAGAGCAAGGCTGAATTTCCTCCTTCAACTATTCCTTAAACTTCTTTCCCCTTCATATCTTTGACCCACTAGAGCAGGGGTGTCAAACTCATTTGTTACGCGGGCCGGATCCGACATAAATGAGACCTCGTCGGGCCGGCCCACGTGTGTCATACAATGTAATGCCAGGTAGTGGAGATATAAACTTTATAAAGAACACAAACACAAAGGTTTTGGTTTTTTTACTTAAAATAAAAACATGCTTACATTAGCACTCTTGCAGTATTTTGTTTATTGAACAGTGTCTGATAACTGACACCTCTTGTTCTGAATTATTGCATCAAAATGTCTGTGCTGTTGCATTCTTGAGTATGCTGTTCAGGTGTGTATCTGTAAGCTGCAAACCTAGGATGACGCAGCAGCAGCAGAACTGGAAGAAGCAGCAGAAGACAGCCAGTTCCTCATTGTAATCTATCGTAAATTACAATAAACTACTAGATAGTTTACTAACTAGATAGTTTATTAACTACTAGATAAAAACAGTAACCTAAA
>NW_015210047.1:0-1128 GCF_001447785.1 Gekko japonicus | reverse complement strand
GCGTGAGGGACCGCAAGCGCAGTCGCAGCGGCGAGCCGCCATGGTGTGAGAGCTAAGCCCGCGTTAGGCGGCTCTCGGCATGCTACAGCTGCGCTCGCCGCTCTTGATTCCCGATACGGGTCACCAGGAAAGGGAGGGAGAGGGTCTCCGGGCTGGAAATGGGTGTTCGGTTCTTCTACTGCAGTATATCGTGGTGCTTTGAAGACTTATGGTCGCCTGCGAGCTCATTTTCCAGATGCACGAGCGGCTTTGGCACGCCGTGTAATGGGCCATCTGACCCAGTAGGTGCCAGCCTGCAGAAACGCGGGCTGCAATAAACGTGCGTGGCTCTGGGGCTGCCGTCCTCTCCGGGCGCTTGCTTGAGCAACGCTGCTGTGCTAGGTACGCTGGCCAGTTGAAGGCAGCATTCCCCCTGCATGAGAGCGAGCGGCAAGGGGCTCCGAGGCTTTCTGCTGCAGCACGGCCGTTCTTCGGAAGCGTCGTACTGTAGGGAACGGCCTGAATTTACAGCCTTGGGAAGAGCCGTGTCCCCCCCCCTCCCCATGCCACTTCAGAGGAGGAAGGGCTGGGCAGGGGCTACAGGAGGAAAATCCCGCTTTGGCCGGGGCTCGTCTTGCCTTACGAGGGGCTAGCTGACCCAGGCGAGGCGCTTCGGCCTGGCTGCTGCTAGTGCTGGTGGGGACTAGTCGAGAGGGCTTCCTCTCGCCTCACGGGGGACCAGTAGGAGCGAGGAGAGTCTCGGTCGCCTCACTTGGGGCCAGCCCAAGCGAGATATGATTCCTTTGGTCTCTCACATGGGTCCAACCCGAGTGAGGAGAAGACCTCCAGCCCCTGCCGGGGAGAGTCTTATCTCTCTGGGGCTGTTTGGGACTAAGCCGGCTTATTCTCACAATTAAGAAAAAAATAAATTAGCAATTTCAAATGTTGTGTTTTTCATTTTTCCTAAAATGCATTTATGTTTGAAAATTGGTGGGTGCAGGAGGTAGCCTCGCCTAGTGTGAAAAACAACAACAACCCTGTCTGGTGGCCCTGCTGGCTGGTGCAGGGCCAGCTCCAGCAAAGCAAGTCTCCCTTCGCTCAGGGCGGAGCTGGCCTGGGCAAGGTAGAATTTGGCCTTGCCTTGGGCTG
>NW_015210046.1:0-1173 GCF_001447785.1 Gekko japonicus | reverse complement strand
GGCCAGAACTTCAGAAGCCCTTCCACTCTCCCCCCACCCCCAAGCACCAAGAACTCAGGGCACCACTACTCAAGGGCCAACTGAAACCTGTCCCAATGAGGCTTTCTATAGATGATTGCACATCACCCATGTCCATCCACAACAGAGTAGGAAGTGTCCATGGACACCATCATACACAGTCTTGTTGTTGTTGTTAGGTCGCAGCTGACTTATAGCAACCTCATGGGGTTTTCAAGGCAGTTGTCTGTCTCTGTGTAGCAACCCTGGTCTTCCTCGGTGATCTCCCATCCCAATACTGACCAGGGCTAACCCTGCTTAGTTCTCAAGTTCTGGTGAGTCTAAGCTAACCTGGGCTATCCAGGTGAAGTTTGCATTGTGGCAAATCCAGACGCAACGTACCAAGAATATCCCTCATCCGCACAATATTCCCCACTCTGTTGGGGATGGGAATAAGCTTCAAATCATCATGTGGGGGCAAAAGAGGGGGGGCAGATCAAGTCTGAAATGACACTGAGTGGACAGCGTATGTACACCACTGATAATAGGTAAAGATGAGCTCCCGTCTCTAGTTCCAGCTCCTGCCAACCTAGCAGTTCGAAAGCAAGAAATTGCAAGTAGATAAATAGGTACCACTTTGGTGGGAAGGTACCAGCGTTCCTTGCGCCTTGGGGTTTAGTCATGCCGGCCACATGACCATGGAAACATCTTCGGACAGCGCTGTCTCTTCGGCTTGGAAACGGAGATGAGCACCGCAACCCTAGAGTCAGACTCGACTGGCTTTTGAGCAAGGGAAACCTTTACCTTTACCTTTTTATGCTCCCCTGACCTGAATAACATAGGAAAGCCCGATATCGTCAGATCTCAGAAGTTAAGCAGGGTCAACTGTGATTAGTATTTGGATGGGAGACTTCCTTGGACTCCCAAGTTGGGAGGACAGGGGCAGGTTTTATCCAGCCACCTCTCAGAATATCCTCCAGGCCCCCAGTAGGGGTCAGTCACCAGAGGTCAACATGACTTCCAGGTCCAGACACACGTCCCCCCACAAAAAATACAAAAATACCTCCCCCAAGCCCTGGGTGCATCCTACGGTTGCCAGCCTCCAAATGGTACCTGGGGATCTCCCAGAATTATAACTGAGCTCTGCATGACAGAGTCCAGTTCCCCTGGAGAAAA
>NW_015210045.1:0-1172 GCF_001447785.1 Gekko japonicus | reverse complement strand
TCTGAATGCCTCTTGCCTGGAAAACCCCTACGGGGTTGCCATAAGTCGTCTGTGACTCGATGGCATTCTACACACACAATGCCAGCAAAACAAGTGTTTAAGAGTTTGATCTCTGCCCTTCGTCTTCCTAAATTTGGGCCTTCAGTTCCTACAGGATGCTGTCTCCTCCTCTTCCCAGGCAATGCTTCTCTACCAGAGTTAAATCCTTCCTCATGAACTCTGGTAGGGCTGGCCAGGTGTACCCTTCCTTTGCCAAATTTCTTTGCCGCTCCCGGTTAATGAATAACACAGGCAGGGCAGTCACCCCATGTGGTCACCCCATAAAGTTAGCTATTCCTATTTTTCTGGACTGACATTCCCGATTCTTCTGTCTCGCAGCGTCTTGGGGTCTCTCCCGCCATGAAGTTTCTTGCTGTCTTCTTGACCTTGGTCACCTTAGCAGGTGAGAGGAACTGTCTATGTGGGGGTGGGATATGACACTGATGCTTTGTATGACAGGATCTCCCTGAGGTGTTTTTATAGCGTTAGAAAGCAGCCATGAGGGGGTTGTGCAGCCCAGGATGAGTGTGGGAGGGGGGGGGGGGAGGTGTGAACACCCCTGCCCACAGTGCCGTTACCTCAGAGAAATTGTCTCCCGGAACTGCCCTTGTTGTCTGTGGTAGGGCGAGCAGATTCTGTTCCTAATATGTGAGGAAAAGCAAAATAATATATTTTGAAAAGCAAAAAGGAGGACGTATTTCCTGACTACTTCAATCAAGTGATGACTGTGACCAGCTAAGAATATTCCTAACCTTCCAACCCAAAAAGAACATTTTTATCATTTTTTTAAAGAACCCAGAAGAAGATGGATGCCAAAAAAAGGACATGTCCTCTAAAAGGAGGGTGTCTGGTAACCCTATAATATGGAGCTGATTCGCCAATGTTCCCTCTAAGCTGTGGAGTCTTGTGAGCAAAAATTCTACTTTGTGAGCTATTGGCATTAAAGCTGTGAGCAAGCGATTTGGCTACTACATCAATTCGTTTGCCCTGGAGCCATCCTTCCTGAGCTAAGAGAAAAATGTGTGAGCCGGAGGCTAAAAAACTGTGAGCTAGCTTACACTAACTCAGCTTAGGGGGAACACTGGAACTGACATAAATTCCATGCCTGAGAGGAGTGAATGGAGGGTCTCAGT
>NW_015210044.1:0-1202 GCF_001447785.1 Gekko japonicus | reverse complement strand
GTACCTGTCTGAGGTCCCGCCCCTCCTCAGACTTCACCCTCTTGAGGCTCCACCCCATTCTCAAATCTCCAGAAATTTCCCAACCTGGAGTTGGCAACCCTATCTCCTTCCCAGCCAAGCATCAACCTACCATTATCTGCCCCTCTGATTTCAGCTTTGCCTCTTCTCCCCCTTTCCTCCTGGAAATCAGTTATAATTCTGAGTGATGTCCAACCCTCTCCTGAGATTGGCAACAGTGGTTCCCCAGAAGGGATTGGCTGGTTGGGAGGGGGGAGTCTATGGCATTGTTCCTGTTTAAGGTCCCACCCCTCCTCAAACCTCCCCCTCTCCAGGTTCCATCCCTCAAATCTCCAGGAATTTCCCACCTGGAGTTGACAACCCTATATCCTACCCAGCCAATCATCAACCTACCTTTATTTCCCCCTCTCTCTTCAGCTTTCTATTTCCCCTCACACACACCTGCAGCCTCTTCTGTCTCTGAAGTCCTGACTGCCACAGAGTCCACCATTTTTTCCAGGGGAACTAATCTCTGCTGTCTGGAGAGCAGTTGTAATTCTGAGTTATCACCAGTCCTCACATGGAGATTGGAAACCATGGTTTCCCAGAAGGAAAAGTAGTCTTTCTCTGCAATGAGGACCAAAGCAGCTTACATCATTCTCCTCTCCCCCTTGTGACTTGCACAACAGCCCTCTGAGGTAGGTAAGGCTTAAATTCTATGACTGGTCCAAAATCACTTACTCAGCTTCTATAGCAAGATCCTAGATGTAGCAGACCCTGCTCAGAAGCACTGACTGCTACACCTAGAGCAGCCAACCTCCAGGTGGAGCCTGAAGATCACCCGGTATATCACAACTGAACTCCAGACAACAGATCTCTCCTCCCCCCCAGAGAAAATAACTGCTTTGGAAGGTGGGCTGTATGGCATTCTGTTCATCTGAGGCTTCTCCCCTCCCCAAACCCTGGCTTCCATAGACTCTACCAGAAAATCTCCAGGAATCTCCCTACCTGGAGCTGGCAACCTTAGTCAGGACTGGCCCCAATGAGTTCCTCACAAAGGCCTGCAAAGGGTTTCCTTTGTCTGAACCAAGCTTGGTTGCCTACCATGGCTCCAGTTTACAACTAAGCTGTTTGCCTCTCACCCTCGTCCTGTGGGCATATCTCACTTCTTGTTCCCTGCCACCACTCACAGAATCGTCACTGCC
>NW_015210043.1:0-1140 GCF_001447785.1 Gekko japonicus | reverse complement strand
ATATATTGGTGTGTGTGTGTGTGTGTGTGGTTACAGAAACAGAGGCCACAGTTTGCTACAGCTCGCCTTTGTACAGTCTCACATCCCATTCTCTTCCCTTCTGCTGATACTTAGTAGATGAGTCTTTTCTACTCTCAAGGGAGCACTCTACACGCTACACATTCAGTAAGGGCCGACAGTTCTCCCTTTTCAGTCTAGACAACACAAAGTAAGGACGTAAGGAGAGCCCTCCTGGATCAGACCAGTGAGGGTCCATCTAGTCCAGTATCCTGTCTCATACAATTGCCAAACAATTCCTCCGGAGGGCCAATAACAGGGCATAGAGGCTGAGGCCTTCCCCTGATGTTGCCTCCTGGCTCTGGGATTTCAGAGGCTGACTGCCTCTGAATGTGGAGGTTCTCTTAAGTCAACGTGGCTAGTAGCCACTGATAGAACTCTCCTCCATGAATCTATAGAATGGCCTTTTAAAGCTGTCTGTACCTTTAGCCATCACTACATCCTCTGACAGCAAACTCCACATTTTAATCACGGTGTAAAGTGGTATTTCCTTTTGTCCGCCCTGAACCTACTGCCCATCAGCTTTACTGGATGCCCTCGAGTTCTGGTATTTGGGGGGGAGGGAGAAAAATGTCTCCTTGCCAACTCTCTCCACCCCAGGCATAATTTTATAAACCTCTTATCATGTCCCCCCCTTAGTTGTCTCTTTTCCAAACTGAAAAGTCCCAGACTCTTCAGCCTTTCCTCACAGGGAAGGTGCTCCTTTTGGTTGCCCCCTTCTGTCCCTTTTCCGGCTCTGCGATGTTCTTTTTGAGATAACCACAGTTAGGGCAGAACGCGGCAGCGTGCCTGCTGATGGGGACGCCTGTGCGGGTGGCGCATCCGGCCAGGGCTTCGCTGACTGCACTGTCTGCCCACTGAATACTGAACCTGGTTCAAGGTTATGGTACGGCCCTTCAAAGCCCTACCCAGCCTGGGACCAGTGCATCTATGGGACCGCCTCTCTCCAGATGTGCCTTGCAACTCGGCAGATCAAGATCTCCTGGTAATCCTGGGCCCGAAAAACGTCCACTTAGCCTCGATGAGGGCCAGGGCTTCCTTGGTCCTGTCCCCGACCTGGTGGAACATGCTCCCACCTGAGAC
>NW_015210042.1:0-1272 GCF_001447785.1 Gekko japonicus | reverse complement strand
CCTTCCAACTCTATGATTCTATGATTGTTTTCTGCCAGTGGGTGAAGACTGGCTTTGTTAAGGTTTATTTTAATGTCTCGATTGTTCACTGCCTTGGGGACCCTAAGCTGGGTGGAAACACAGCTTAAAAATGTTTCAAACAAACAAATAGAAGTGCTGTGCCACTCAGCTGTAGCCCCTCCCCTGTATTTTTAAAGTTTAGGAATACAAGCAATGTTCCCTCTAAGTTGTGGAGTCTTGTGAGCAAAAATTCTACTTTGTGAGCAACTGGCATTAAAGCTGTGAGCGAGCGATTTGGCTGCTGAATAACTTCGTTTGCTCTGGAGCCATCCTTCCTGAGCGAAGACAAAAATGTGTGAGCCGGAGGCTCAAAAACTGTGAGCTAGCTCACACTAACTTGGCTTAGAGGGAACACTGAATACAAGTGAAACTTTGAAAAATGCTCTTAAGTCAGTGCATTTTATCTTCTTTGCCCATTGATGTTTCTGTGCTCTTAGCCTGATGAAATCATTGGTGTATCTGGCACTATGAATCAGGTTACCACCTGAATCTCTAGATCCATTACATAAGAACATAAGGGACGCCAATGTTGGATCATGGCCTCCTCTTTCATCTTCACAACAACTCTGTGGGGTGACACTGGCCCAAGATGACCCCACGGGTTTCATGGTTGAGGGAGGATTTGAACCTGGGGCTCCTAAGTCCTAGTCTAATATACTACACCACTCTCCAAAATAAGGAACATGGGTGGCAAAAAATTGGATGCATTACATGTGTCAGAACATGAGTACAGTGGTCTGCAGCCAGCAGGGTTACCAGGCCTGCTGATCATCATGGCTGGAGAAATTGTGTGTGTGGAAGTTGCATCTGAACCCGGAAGTGATATCACTTCCGGCCAACACTCAAAGAATCCTCCAAATCAATATGGTAATTACCATAGAGATTTGGACCTAGAGATTTGTCATGACAATCAATATTGGTGGACTTGCTAATGGATTAGCAGGCAAATGCCCACTTAGCAGGCAGGCAGGTAGCAACCTTAGTAGCCAAGGCTAAAAGGGGAGGGGACTCTAAACATTTTCACACATGCTGAATAATGCATTTTCATTGCACTTTAACTATCATTTGCAAGTGGCTTTTGCCATTTCACACAGTAAAATCCAGTTGCAAAGCCGATGGAAAATGGATCAAAAGTGCATTGTTCAACATGTGTGAGTACATTCCTTTTTTAATATAATTCTACTGCTTTTATATCTACAACTACATCCTACA
>NW_015210041.1:0-1139 GCF_001447785.1 Gekko japonicus | reverse complement strand
GTGCCGTTTTCCCAATGCCTTATTCAAATATCCTTTGAAATGCAGGTGTCTTGGTGACACTCCAAATAGAAGCTTGTGGTGCCAGAACCAGTGTTTGGCCCAGGCACCACTGTATGTCATCTTGCAGGAGACAGTCTCTGGAGTGTGGGGATGTGTCATTTGGGGTGGTCCAAAGGTTGTTTTGGGGTACAGCCTGGCCCCAGTGTGTGCCTGTGTGATTATCCTGGGAGCACCCCCCTTTGGAGCAGCTGGCACAAGAACTGCACATTGGATGAGGAAAGAGCATATGTCCCCTTGAAGTGGAGAGTCCCCTGAATGTGAGGGTATATGATTTATGGTGGTCCAAATTTTAATTTTGGGGTTCGGAGCTTTCAAACGCTCCTCAATGTTTTTGGTTGAATTCATGAATAAATTGTACATATGGGCAGCAGAAAATGGCTGATTTAGAAGGTGGACTATGTCGCATTGTTCCACACTGACGTCCACGTTGTTCCACACTGACGTCCCTCTGCGGCACAGGCTCTATCTCCAAATCTGGGAGTTTCCCAACCTGGATCTGGCAACCCACGCCTTCCATCCCCACCCACCCCCGAAGTGGTCAGGGGACACCTGGCAACCCTAGTCTTTCCTCTTCTTTAACATGGTTGAAATGAAAATTCCCAGGCAATAGCTAGTTTGGAGTGGATTTGATGGAAAAGGGAAGAGTTAGGTCTCTAAAACGATATTCTCATATGTTTATTTATTCCAGAAACATATTGAAACTCACTGATGCTCTGCTAAACATTCTGTAAGATGTCTGCAAAAGAAAGTGCTGTTTCAAAGAAATGAAAAACTGCAGATGGGGATGGGGGGGGGGGGGGGTTTGGCCCCAGTTACTACTTGGAGGTAGGGTTCCCAGGTCCTTGGCTCTGAGAGTAGGGTGGGTGGGGAAACATCACCCCGTGCAATGTCCCAGGCATGATGACGTCACACAGAAGTGATTTCATCACACCGGGTACGTCACACGGCAATGCGCTGGTATTTTGGGCAAACCTCTCATGCTCGTGGAATGGGGTATTCACAGAACTGGCGAGATCAGAGGCCGTCTGGCACCAGGATTTTTTCAAAAATGTCGTCGGTCCCAGGCAAACCGTTTCTGG
>NW_015210040.1:0-1392 GCF_001447785.1 Gekko japonicus | reverse complement strand
ATCCAATCTCCTCCTCTTCTTCTAAAATTTGAGTCCAATAGCACCTTATAGACCAATCAGATTTTTAGGATATGTGCTTAAGGAGTCAAAGCTCCCAACATCTTTCCAACTTGTATCCAACGAAGGGAGCGTTGATCCTTTAAACCCCCGAAATCTCATTGGTTCTCTAAGGTCCCGCTGGACTTGGATCTAGTCTGTATCAGTGTTCACCATTCGGGGATGCTAGCGGTGTTCCCCCTAAGCTGAGATAGTGTGAGCTTGCTCACAGTTTTTTAGCCTCCGGCTCACACATTTTTTGTCTTCGCTCAGGAAGGGTGGTTCCAGAGCAAACAACTTTAATGTCAGTAGCTCACAAAGTAGAATTTTTGCTCACAAGACTCCACAGCTTAGAGGGAGGCATTGGTCTGTAGAATGGCTGAGCTTTGGGGGCTATTGTGATGGCACAGCTCTTGACCGCTTGGCAGATTGAAATGGTGGCCGAGCCGATCGGTGTAGCGAGGCAGTACAATCTCACCTCTCCGCCAAAAAACATCCCAGATCTCCCCTTATGAGCCAGTTTGGTGTAGTGGTTAGGAGCGCGGACTCCCATCTGGGAGAACCGGGTTTGATTCCCCGCTCCTCCACATGCAGCTGCTGGTGTGACCTTGGGTCAGTCACAAGTTCTCTCAGAGCTGTTCTCTCAAGGGCAGTTCTCGCAAGAGCTCTCTCAGCCCTACCGACTTCACAAGGGTGTCTGTGGTGGGGAGGGGAAGGGAAAGGAGTTTGTAAGCCGCTCTGAGACTCCAAGAGAAGGGCGGGGTATAAATCCAATCTCTTCTTCTTCTTCTTCTTCTTCTTCTTCTTCGGGTAGTGAAGGGTGGGGTATAAATCCAATCTCCTCCTCTTCCTCCTCTTCTTCTTCTTCTCAATATTGACCCCATGAATGCGTTTGTGCAGTGCTTCTAACCAACAGCACAAAGGGGAAACAGTGAAAAGTTAGTTGATGACCTTTTCAGCGGGGGAGAAATTAGATCAGGAAACATCTAGGTGTGTTTTCTTGGGTGTAACTGATAGCATTCAATAGGGCGTGCTACCAAGGAGGTGCAACTAGACGGCCTGCAGGGAAGGGTGGGGGAAAAAATCTAATAAATGAATAAATAAATAAAACCTTCCCTTCCCTCTCTGGCCGTGCTACAAGCTTTACTTTGGGAAGAATATCCAGAAAGAAGTTCTGGGAGCAAACGGCACCCATGTTTGGCCTCTCTGGGGCTGCAAAGTTAAGCATTATTGAAGTCCCCATCCCACAGGTGGAAATAGGGACATTCTGGTGCCTGCGTGGAGCACCGGTGTGGAACGAAAGCGCGGAATGAGCAGATGACTTAAACAGAGAGGATCGCTCAGCTAGATATAACA
>NW_015210039.1:0-1301 GCF_001447785.1 Gekko japonicus | reverse complement strand
TTTGCTTTGTTCGTTTTCAGTTTACTTCGGAAATTCACTTTCAGCGGGGGGGAGGGGTGGAACAACAGCAGGAAAGATATTTTCCCATCAGCACTTTAGTGAAAAACACTAAACATTTCATGCCACAGGTTATCTTCAAATGTGTCTATAATATTTTGTTGTTGTTGTTCAGTCGCACAGTCGAGTCCGACTCTTCGCGACCCCATGGACCACATCATGCCAGGCCTTCCTGTCTTCCGCCGTCCTCTGCAGTTGGCTCAACTTCATGTTCGTTGCATCTATGACACTGTCCAACCATCTCATCCTTTGCCGCCCCCTTCTTCTTTGACCTTCAATCTTTCCCAGCATCAGGGTCTTCTCCAGTGAGTGCTCCCTTCTCATTTGGTGGCCAAAGTATTTGAGCTTCAGCTTCATTATCTGGCCTTCCAGGGAACAGTCAGGGTTGATTTCTTTTAGGATGGACTGATTTGTTCTTCTTGCAGTCCAAGGGACTCAATCCACGAATACTGTTGTCAGAATCGTACAGGAAGTGCTCTGCCATGATAGCTTCGTTCAGCTCAGCAGGGGCATCTGCAGTGGCCAACCCATAAATGGGCTAAAATCAACAACGGGCCGTAAGTGTGCCTTCTCCTGTTGTGGCTCCCGCCTTGTGGAACGGCCCACCCAAGGAGGTCAGAAAGGCTCCCACTCTCCTGGCCTTCCAAAAACTATGCAAAACTGAACTATTCGAGAGGGCTTTTTGGCACAGGCAATCAGGTTGCACTGTACAGTGCCATATGGTCCACCCTCCAAAGCAGCCACTTTCTCCAGACGAACTGATCCTTGTAGTCTGGAGATAAACTGTAGTTTGGGGGATTCCCCAAGTCCCACCTGGAGGTTGGCATCCCTAGACCCTCCTGGGGTCTTATCTGAACTTTTTGGCACTGTGCATTCCTCCAGGGCAGGCTTCTAGAGGGTCTTACTCTACTGTGACAATTGAATCACCTTGGGGCCAATAAGCCAGTTTCCTCGCTATCTCTTGCTTGACACAAGAAGATACAATACTTCTTTCCTTCTGGAGAGTCCAGCTCACTCTGGGCTTCTAGGAAAGACAGGAATGCCTGGATAAGGAATGCCTGGATATTTCAAACACAGCTGTGCTTCAAACCATAGAAAAGTCCAACCGAGGCCTAGAGAATGGCTCTGAAATAGCAAGGAAATGGTTGTGAGCTTGAGGAAAGTGGCCCTACACTAAACGGTTGTTTTTCTTGTTGGTCAGTTTCACAGTTTGATATTCTGGTCCCAAGCCCCAGGAAGTAATT
>NW_015210038.1:0-1139 GCF_001447785.1 Gekko japonicus | reverse complement strand
CCTCATTCACGTTTTCTTGCAAGTCGTCAATGGGTTTTCTTCCTTTCCCTTATTTAATTCTGTCTCTTTTCTGAATAGACTTCCCATACATTGTCCTACTTAGTGGGCAGTCGCTTTCCCCCTTTTGTACTGCTGTTGCGCTTTCTTCATAGCTTATTTTGATGGGGGCCTCCGAAAAAGCTGAACGATGTTTTCACCCGTGATTGCTGGCTGGTCTCTCAGGGTGAGGAGATCTGCTCCACCCCCACCCCCACTTGGATCAGAGGCCCTGTTTTGCTTCTCCTTCATCAGAGAGTAAGCACAGTTTGCCCATAAACACACGAAAAGGGGGGAAAGCAGGTGTGTCCAGGCAACAGAGAGCTTGGAGGTGCAGGGAAGGGAAGCCGTAAGGCCAGGGGGAGAGGGCACCAAACCCGGCTCAACCCGGATGGGGAGGTCCTGACGCAGACTCATTGTCATCTATTAAAGCTAAACAGCCACAACACCTTCATCACATCTCTTTCCTTTGAAGTGCATCTTTATTGGATGATGGGATTTGGGATCAGAAAAGGCACAGTTGTTTGACAAGAAGAAGCAAAGAGAAAACATAAACAGGAAACGTTTAGTGAAGTTCCACCATTTCGTGGTCTTGCTGTCCAGGGACACATTCATATGGCCAACTAAAGCCTAAATAGAGAAGAGACATTCCAGGGCTTAGCTCTCGCTTACACTATCAGAGACTGCGCCGGGTGAAGCTGAATCCAAGACGGGGCTGCCGTCTTTCATCCTGGGACAGGGAGACATGCTGAATTTCTACTTGCCCCTCAGATGTTACAAGACTGGAAACCCAGGAAGCAGGGTGGCCAACAGACTTGGGGAAGAATGTCCTGCCCCTTAATAGAGGCTTCATGTGTGGAAATGGGCAGTGGTCAGCTAAAGCAGGCCTGGTAATTGATGTGGAGGAAATCGATAGTAGAGAAACCAGTAAGAGACTAGTTTGAAAAGTAGCAACCCTATATACGAGAATTAAAAAACAGAAGACTTCATTATCAGTGTGGCCTATCTTAACTGGTGTATCTTAAATGGACCTTTTGGATTCTGCTTCTCCCAAAAAAAAGCCTAAGGTGACATGCATGGCCCTCCTCTTTCTGCTCACAACA
>NW_015210037.1:0-1146 GCF_001447785.1 Gekko japonicus | reverse complement strand
CCAAAGCCCCATCGAAAACAGCCGGGAACCCCCTGCAAATCTCTGAAAAATCCCTCAGACCACATTTAAGCACCCCACCGACTCCAACCGTGATGCCCAGCGGCGCAAACCAGGACCGGCCCAACAGACTGACCAGGTTTCCTTCCACCACTATCAAGTCCAACAATCCCTCAAACCCCTGGAACTGTACCCGGAACATCCCCACCCCCCTTATAGGAACCGGGTTTCTTTGGAAGTCCACCAAACTCAAATGGGATTGGTGTAAGCGGGGTCCACCCTTAGGGCAAAGTCTGCATAGTGTGTCCATGGAAATGATGGATGCCACTGACCCCGAGTCCACTTCCATTGTGCAGGGGGACCCTTCGATCCGATTAATTGGATCTTCGGGGTATCCTCTAACTTCGGGAGGCGTAGTACCTGTAGTGATGGCCTGTCTGTGAGGAGGTAGAGGTTGGACGTCTCTGCTGCCGTCTCGTAGGTGGTGGCTGGGCGGCATGCCTGAGATGGGGGCTGGTGGGGCTGGCGGGGCTGGCTTCCCTTTGACTGGCAGACGTGAGCGAGATGGCCCTGTTTCCCACAGGTGTGGCACGTCGCGTCGTGGAATCGGCAAGACTTGCGCTTGTGTGCCTCGCTGCAACTGGCACATGAGGAATGGCCTGTGGTCTTTCCGGTGGATCCTGAGGCCACAGGACCCAGTGGCTTTCGGCACGAAGGTGGCCAGACGAGGTGGACATCCTCCTCCTCTGAGTTCTTGGGGCCCGAGTTGGGGAGTATGAGGTGAGATGCCGCCAGCGGTTGGTCGTGGTAGGAGGCCTCGTGGGTTATGGCGAGTTGTAGGACTGCGTCAATCTTGATGTCAGTGGTACCAATCATCTTCCTCTGTAGCTTCAGGTTGCTGATGCCCCATGCAAACTGTGTTAAGAGGTTCTCCTCCACCTTGGTGAAGGCGCAGTCCATGTCCAGCTGGCGCAGGGTGGTCATGAAAGCCACAGCCGACTCGCCCGGTTTCTGGACACAACCCTGGAATTCTATCCGCCTGGCGAGTGTGGTAGGCCGTGGCGTGAGGTACCTCGTCAGGGTGTCAACAATCTCCTCGTACAAGCACTCAAGGATTGACCAGGGTGCGAGGAGGTTCTTTGCGAGGCG
>NW_015210036.1:0-1206 GCF_001447785.1 Gekko japonicus | reverse complement strand
GGGGCCCACATCCTAAAGCAAATTTGCCTGCCTCCCTCAAAAGGGTACTAATGAATCTTTAAAGGTGTAGTTCAGGGATCCTCAATGTGGCGCCCACAGACACCAGAACACCCAACAACACCTTTCCTGGTGCCCACCAAATGTTTTTAGAAAGTGGGTGGGGCTTCTGCCCAGTAGTGCCTCTGATTGGTTACTGGAGAGCTGATTGGCTGGGCAGTTTAAAATCACGTTGTTTCAGTGGCAGCTGCTACCGCACTGCTGGTTTCCTTATCTCTTCTCTGTTCTTTCCCAGTGTGTTTTTAAAAATACCTCCCTTCTCCCCAGCATCCAGGCTTCCTTGGGGTGTGTGGCTCCGCCTCCGGTGGCAGCCATTTTGGGGTTGGCCCCACCTCTAACGGCAGCCATTTTGTGGTTGCACCCACCAGCCGGTGTCGGAATTCCATAAGGGCCCACAGGCTCGAAGAGGTTGGAGACCCCTGGCGTCGTCATCTTGTTTTTATCAGTTTATTAAAGACTGCAGATTCAGTTGATGATCTCAACCAAAGTCATGGTTTTAAAACAAAAGAAAACAAGAACTCCTTACTGTTTCACGTTTCAAGGAACAGAAGGAAGGAGTATGCATTGAGGACATCTCTGAGGAAAACACATTTGTTCTTCAACACCACTCAGTCGCCAACTTCGTACTGCCAGAATGCCCAAAGTGCCATACCTGTGAAGCCCAGGTTGTTGTGGGGCACACACTAATCTAGAGAACCGGGTTTGATTCCCCACTTCACATGTAGCCAGCTGGGTGGCCTTGGGTCAGTCACAGTTCTCTCAGAGTGGTTGTCTCTAGAGCAGTCCTTGAAAGAGCTCTCTCAACCCTCTCTATCTCACAGGGTGTCTGTTGTGGCTCATTTGAATGGATTGCCGCAGCTGCTGGATGACCTTGGGCAAGCCATAGTTCTGTCAGAGGTGTTCTTGAAAAGAGCAGTTTCTGTCAGAGCTCTCTCAGTCCCACCTACCTCACAGGGTGTCTGCTGAGGGGAGAAGAAGGGAAGGTGATTGTCAGCCGCTCTGAGACCCCTTTGGGTAGTGAAGGGCAGGGTATAAATCCAACGCTTCTTTTCCCCTTTTTAGCCCCTGGATTACCATCAGGAAATATGGAGGGAGGCCCTCAAGAATTCAGAGAAAGGCCATGTCATCTCTAAAAGTCTGGGATCTTTT
>NW_015210035.1:0-1123 GCF_001447785.1 Gekko japonicus | reverse complement strand
GATCCCCCGCCGCGGCCTGGCAGCCCTACGCACGGAAGTGTGTACAGGGGCCTGATTTAATGTTATGCATCCTTTAAGCACTATGATTTCCCTGGCAAGACAAAATTAGGAAACTGCCTCTTCTTGCTCTTCAATCAGCAGAAATGCACTGACAGGGGAGGCAGAAAAGGACATTTTAACTCCCCTTCCCAGCGGTCTGTAATTCCATGTAGTGGCATATAAATAAATAAACAAAACCCTTAAAAACCCAAGAAAGACCCAAGTCTTAAGACCAATTTGACACAAAACGGTGTGATGCAGCTGTTAAGAGTATTGGCTAGGATCCAAGAGAACCATTGGGTTGCCAGCCTCCAGGTGGGGCCTGGAGATTTCCCGCTTTTACAACTGATCTCCAACTGACGGGAGCTCAGTTCCCTTGGAGAAAATGGCTGCTTTGAAGGGCGGAATCTATCGCACTGGACCATGCCGAGGCCCCTTACCTCCCCAAAACCCGCCCACTCCTGGATCCACCCCCAAAGTCTCCAGGTATTTTCCAACCCAGGGCTGGCAACGCTAGTGATGGATGCTCGCTGGGTGACCTTGGGCCAGTCACACTCTCTCTGCCCAACCTACCTCACCGGGTTGTTGTGAGGACAAAATGGAGGAGAGGAGAAGGACGGAAGCCTTTTTGGGTCCCCATTCAGGAGAAAGGCAAAGTATAAATCAATATTTTACCAATGTCTGCCTATATTATTGAAGCACTTTAGGCCACTTTTCTCCCTCAGGGGATAACGTGGTCCCCTCATTACTAAATGACTGGGGGGAAGGAATCAACAGCTGGAAACAAAAACAGATTAACTGCTTATGTGACATTATAAAACCAGCCAAGGTCTCGAAAAAATTAAGGAAGTGATCCGCAAGCAAACTGCGCCACAAAATCGTTTGCTGTTTCAGATGGTGAAACTGTTCTGAGGAGAATTTCCAAAAGACCCGTGGGCATCCTAAAGGGAAAATCAGACAAGACTTGCATAAATTTTTAAGAACTGATAAGTTGTTGTCGAAAGACTATTATCTGGACGGAGGGGAGGGGGCTGAAATCAAAGCCACACCGAGCACAAGAAACCAGCTGTTCGCTGATGTACTC
>NW_015210034.1:0-1121 GCF_001447785.1 Gekko japonicus | reverse complement strand
CGATTCTCGGTAAGTACTCGGTAAGCCTAGGTGGGCATCAGATCAGAAGATATAGGGTGGGGCCATGGGAGGGAGCAGAAAGTATTGCTTATGTAAGGATCAGGATTTGAAGACACCACGTTCTGTGATAAGCAGTTGTGTCAGTTGTTGAAGGCACTGGAAAACAGAGAAGAAGAAGAGTTGGGTTTTACACCCGCTTTTCTGCCCTAAGGTGTCTCAAAACTGTCTCAAAGCAGCTTCCAGTTGCCTTTCCTTCCTCTCCCCAGAATGGGCCCCTTGTGGAGCAGGTGGGGCTGAGAGATTCCTGAGCAAACTGTGGCTGGTTCAAGGTTACCCAGCAGGCATCAAACCCGGTTCTCCAGATTAGAGTCTGCCGCTCTTAACCACTGTACCACACTGGCTCTCAAGATACCAACAGCATATATTTGGCTGTTCTCAGGAAACTGAAATCATTCCTCTTTTCTTTTATATGACGCTAGCAACAATAGATGGTAGTGCCTTCAGGAATATGCAAACTCTGCATTACAAAATTTGGCTCAATCATTTTCATCAATACAATTTAATCAGTAGGAAAGTCACTTGAAACTACCAGTAAAAATTCTAATAGGTTTCTTAAGGTCAACTTCTGGCGTTCCTTTCCTTTGCATAATTCATTTGCTGACTTCAGAATGAGGAATCGGTTTTTTCCCTCATTACAGTTCAGCGTTTACTTGAAACATTCTTCCCTTAACTGCTTTACGATGAGGTCCGATAGGAATTACATAAAGATACGTTTTTCTCTCAGAGGAAGCAAACGTGAACCCTCTTCCCTTTAAAAAAAAGAATTCTCCATCATTCTGCTTGTGTCGAGGTTATTTCAGAAGCAGGCAGTGGGCAGCCCATCTCTGAATGCCTCTCTCAAAACTGGGAGTGACTTAAGAGTAGTTAAGTGTATGGGTGTGTGTGTGTTTCCTGGGCCAGTAAATCTGTTGAGATTCTTTAATGTCTTTGTTTTGCAGATAAGTTTTTCATGCGGGAATGCCACTGATTGTACGCTCAAAGCTGTCTAGAAAGGGTCCTTGCTTGATTTTAAAATTTACAGTGGCATTGTACAATAGTATTCCTTGTGATAATTGGTTCTC
>NW_015210033.1:0-1153 GCF_001447785.1 Gekko japonicus | reverse complement strand
AGGATTAAGCAGACAAGAGAGGTCGATGATGAGGGGAAAGGAGAAGGGTGTCTGACCATACCGTGTTCAATGTTTTAAACCTCCTTGCGAGGGGAAGAGGGGTGGGCTCAAATTAGTCATCAGGTGACGCTACCCCAAGGGTCAAGGATTGGCTAAAAGGTCAATTTACACTATTCAATTTACACTATATTGATTAACTACCGGGGAGGTGCCTGGGCGGAGGCAGAAGTCACATGCCGAGTCATCAGGATTGCGAACGTGTCTGTTGCTATGTGTAATAAATCTTCTGGTGGGGTAAACATCTGATGTTAAGCTTGTCACAGTGGAGACACTTGGTGGCGGCGGCGATGCACTACCCTGCTTACATCTCTTTACTTGTGTAAAGTATGCGGGGAAAGGCAACGAGTGGGACGAGTGGGAGGTCTGTGCTGTATTTCCCCCCCCTCCGGCGCGGCCTATCGCTACAAACCGCGGCGTTGGAAACACGACCCGGAGTGCGGCAACACACGGGTTATCTGGCCGGTAGTGCGGGGTTGATTGGGCCGGAGGAATTGCAGAGCAACGCGGCGGCCCTGGTGGGAGCCTCTTTTTTCATACTTGAGGCCCCTTTGAGCTGTCTTGAGCATCTTCCTGCCTCCTCTTGGAGCGGACCGGGACCGCCAGCCCAGGACCATCGCCCAGGGACCATCAAGCCCGACCGCCGAAACCTACCGGGGGGTGCTGCGGCGCAGCGGGGGGGCCTTGTTGCCTTTGTTGCCGTTGGAGCGGCGACGGGGGGACTGGAGGCCTGTCATCTGGACGGCCATTCCGGGAGCGGCAGCTTGAAACGGAGCGGCGAAGGAGTCGGCGGAGACGGTCGGGAGGCGGTGGAGCTTGAGGGGAGAGCCGACGGGGACGAGGACGGGAGGCTGGGCCGAGCTCGTGGGCCTATTCCAGACTGCCCGGTGTGCACCAGTAAAGCCTCGAGTTGGACTGGTTCCGGACGAAGGTTCGGCGGTGGGGCTGAGCTTGGTGCTGGAAGATCACCTGGTGCCCCTTGTGGAGAACTCTGGGAAAGCACGCTGGAGGAGCTCAGGTTTCTTTTTTTCCAGCAGACCTGGGAGTGGCAGAGGGACGGGAGATCAGGAACAACGAGGCCCTCTGGTGGACAGCA
>NW_015210032.1:0-1148 GCF_001447785.1 Gekko japonicus | reverse complement strand
GAAAGACAAGGTAACTTGTTTAAAATTGTTGTGATTGCGTAGTTGATTGCGTAGCCAAGGCTTACAAAAAGTTGCTTGCATTTACTGGCTAGTGTGGAAAAAGAGTGCAGTGTAGACACAGAATTAAGACTTTAAAACTTAAGAGGAGAAACCAGAGAATGAAAAAGAGGATGAAATCCTACAAAAATGGTTAAAATTTTCTGGATATGTGAAATTACACTTATTTTCAAGAGAAGAAGGTCAACACCCTTTGGACAAGAGAGACTATACAGTTTTTAAAGTTGTTAAAAATTAGACTGACATATAACCAATTTGAAAGGAGCAGGAACTTTCTTTTAAATCAATTGCAAAGGAATATGATGAAATGGAACCCCCCAATTTGTGTATGTTTGTTTGTCTTAGTTAAAAATAAAATGTTATAAAAAAGAAAAGAAAAAGAGTGCAGTGTATCCTCTTCGCTTTGCATGTAATAGGCTAAGACCTTATTTAAATAAATAGTACTTGCGCATATGCAGTAGGATCATAAGGTTATAGCCTTCCTTGTTTGATAGTTTCACCATGTGTGAGTATATCCCTGATGCAAAGTCTGCCCATTAGTCCATCTAGCTCATAATTGTGTGAGTGGCAGCATTCATTCAAAGACTTGGGCAGAGAAAGGCCTTTCTGGAATCCAGTTCACTGAAGATGCCGGGGAAAGCATCTGAGACTTTCTGCACGAAGGCACATGTTCTTTCATTGAGCCATAGCACCTACCCATCTGTCTTTCAATTCATTGTAAAATATAGCCACACTTTAAGCAACAAAAAAGTCTTCAGTCCTTTTTTTAGTTCCATTGTCCCATTTTCATTGTCTCTGCAGTCAGTTCTCCTATTTTACATCCTCTCCCGTGCTGTCACTATTCTGCATTAGCGCATACCATCTTGATCAGTTTCTTTTGCATTCTGGCTTCAGAATTTTGTTTACTAACTGATACTCAGATAGAGATACAAAACAGGAAGCCCAGGTGAGTGGATCTGTACCTGCCCCTGGTCAGGCTTGTACCTGAACTAGTCTGCCTGGATGTTTGTTGGCCCTCTGCTCTGCTCCTGAGAGGGTCTGGCTTTTGCAGACAAAGGACCTGTTTGCTGGAGACCTCCTAGGCCCTTTAC
>NW_015210031.1:0-1160 GCF_001447785.1 Gekko japonicus | reverse complement strand
ACATTTAACATCATATATGATTTAACATCATATACATGTGTTAAAACAGCCAGGCACAGTGGTAGCAGAGGAATGGTCATCCAAAGGATGGGATGCCCCTTCTAATAGTCTCTCTCCCCCTTTGCTGCTAATTTCTTCTACGTAGGCCTAGATCAGGGGTGTCAAACATGCAGCCCGGTGGCTGGATCAGGCCCCCCGGGAGGGCTTCCATCAGGCCCGCAGTGGAACTGGCCATCTCCTGCTTCCAGTTCTGCTGCTGCTGTATCATAGCTTGCTTCGCCAGACTCTCTTAATCACTCAGCCGTTTCATGTTTTCACCTGGGTCCTAGACGCAGAACTCTGAGCATGAGATTTCTGTGGTGAATGTCAATAAATCAAAAGTAGCTTTGCAGCTTACAGAACCCATGTTTTCACCTGGGTCCTAGACACAGAACTCTGAGCATGAGATTTCTGTGGTGAATGTCAATAAATCAAAAGTAGCTTTGCAGCTTACAGAGCTAATGTTTTAAGCATGTCTGCTACCTGGCCTTACATTTTCTGACACACATGGCCTGGCCCAACAAGGTCTCATTGATGTCAGATCTGGCCCTCATAAGAAATGAGTTCGACACCCCTGGCCTAGATCCTACTGCAAGGCATATAGAAGGGGCACTGAAAACCAGGACTGTGCACCCTGCTAGTCTCTTTATGCTGCATTAAGCAAGTTTTGACTGCTTTTCCTACCGGGTGCCTTGCCTTCTCGCTTCAGGAGGATTCCGTCTGGTTCCAGCTCCCCATATCACACATTATAACCGATGGCACACCAGTGAACTCACGTTTCTGCTTTCTGTCACGACCCGGAACGTGCTCGTCCTCACACACAGGCCTGCATCCAACCATCCATGCAAGGAACAGCGAGATCTATTCCTGCAGCCTCTCTATTCCTCCCAACCCATGTGGCCTCTCTGTCCCTGCAGCCATTTCCCGAGACCTGGGAGAATCTTTTCCAGGGTGGAGGGCTACCCATGTGGAGGAACGGCTGCGTGGGCTGGGAGGGTGAGAGTGACGAGGGACAAGGGGGTGAAATCCCTCCTCCTCCTCCTTCCGCAAGCGCAGTTCTGGCAAGAGGAGGTGGGAAGTTCATCCCCTCGGCCTTTCTCCCTCCAGCCTCCCAACCGGTA
>NW_015210030.1:0-1161 GCF_001447785.1 Gekko japonicus | reverse complement strand
GTTAGTCTGAGAGTGTGTGACTGGCCCAATATCAGCTGGTAACCTTCCATGACAGACTGGAGATTCAAACCTGGGTCACCCAGATCCCAGTCCAGCTCTCAGACCACTACACCCCATGACATAACAGAAGGGGCATACAGATACAGTGACAGAAATGAACAAAGTTATGCGCAACAAGGCTATGCACAGTTTCATCTGTAGCCGAGTGTGTCAAGGGAAATCTTTAGAGAACAAGCTTTCACAATTATTTCAGCTTTCCCAAGAATGCATTTAAAAGAGAGATCACTATACCACAAAGTGTACAATAGGAAAGTCCTGCCCTCCTCCTCAAGTCGTTCTGCCAGTGACCTTGGCTCTGAGAATCAGTATGATGTACTGGTTAGACTAAAGTATCAGTGTTGGAGATGGGAAACCCATGTTTAAATTGTCACTCTGTCACGGAAGCCCCCTGGGTGACCCTGGACCAGTCTCTCTCACCCTAACCTACCTCAAAGGGTGGTTGTTGTGAGGATAAGATGGAAGAAGGGAGAATAATGTAAGACTCTTTGTAATCCCATAGAGGAGAAAAGCTCTGTGTGTGTGTGTATGTGTGTGTGTGAACCCTTCTTCCTCTCTCCTATTTCTCTGTGCAGGGGGAATTCTCTTGTGTGGAAGAGCATTCCAGTTCCCTGAACATACATCTGCAGTCCAAAATACACATCAGAGCCCTACTGGGGAATGGATGGTATAAAAGCCAAATAAATAAATAAAGTAAATAAATGGTACAGTCTAGATACACGACTGCCAACGAAAGTCCGTGGTTGAACGTATGTAAAGTGCCTTCAAGTTGCAGTCAAATTTCGGTGACCCTGTAGGATTTTTAAGGAAAGAGATACTCAGAGGTGATTTGCCATTGCCTGCCGCTGTGTCATGACCGTGGTATTCTTTGGTGGTCTCCCATCCAAATACTAACCAAGGCTGACCCTGCTTAGCTTCTGAGATCTGACAAGTTCGGGCTACTCTGGGGAATTCAGGTCAGGGCTTGTGGTTGAATAGGCTGCAACATTTTTAAGGTTAACAAGGAGTCTCAAGGGCTCTGGTTTGGATCCACTGGTGGGTGTTCCTTGGCACTTTCCGTGGCATATATTTCCCGGTTGGACTCCCTCTCCCTGATGCTGTTGT
>NW_015210029.1:0-1041 GCF_001447785.1 Gekko japonicus | reverse complement strand
AGGGAAAATCTTTTCCAAATTGGACCTCCGGGATGCGCACTTCCGAGTGTGCATAAAGGAGGGGAATGAGCACAAGACTGCCTTTAACACTCCCCTTGGCCAGTTCAAATACAGTGATGCCATTTGGTCTCCAGGGGGCTCCAGGAGTTTTTATGAACTTGATTAACAAGGTGTTGCACAAGCATTTGTTTAAAGGAGCCCTGGTTTATTTAGATGATATCTTGTTGTATTCCCCCGACTTACCTTCGCACATGAAGCTAGTGAGGGAGGTGCTCTGGACGTTGCACAAGCATAAACTGTTTGCTAAACTCTCCAAGTGTGAATTTCATAAGACAGCCATTGACTTTTTGGGGTACAGGATATTTGACAAAGGGTTGGAAATGGACCCGGGGAAGGTTCGGGATGTGCTGGGGTGGGAGACCCCCTGCACCCATCGCCAGCTACAATCCTCGGATTTTCAAACTTTTATCGCAATTTTCTCCCCAATTTTGCCCAAGTCAGCTTGCCCCTCACTGATTTGTTGAAAACCAAAGGAAAAGATCCGGAAGCGACCAAACCAAGCGCTAAGTTCCTATGGACGGACAAATGCCAGGAGGCGTTCGACCGCCTCAAGGCTCTATTCACCTCAGAGACAGTGTTAGCCCACCCCAATGAGTAAAAAAATATCATCCAAATCGATGCTTCGGACGTTGCCATGGGGGGGGGAGATTCTGCAGGAGGGGGACGATGGGCTGTTACACCCCCTGGCTTATGTGTGCCGTAAGTTTAATGAGACTGAGCGTAATTGGTCGGTTTGGGACAAAGAGGCGACAGCGATCCAGCTGGCGCTTTCTACGTGGAGGCACTGGTTAGTGGGGGCCCGGGGGCCTTTTGAGGTCTGGACTGATCACAAAAACCTGGAAATGCTCAAAAAAACCAGTAACCTCAATGCCAAAGTTACGTTGGGCCAATTTCTTTTCCAAGTTTCAGTTCACGTTACACCATTTCCCGGGCTCAGCAAATTCCCTAACGGACACACTATCCCGCCTCCCGCAACATGAT
>NW_015210028.1:0-1146 GCF_001447785.1 Gekko japonicus | reverse complement strand
AGGACACAGAGGCCAAGGCCCTTCCCTGACATTGCCTCCGTGCTCTGGGATTCAGAGGATTAGCACCTCTAAATCCTCAGCCATTGTGTCTAGTGGCCACTAATAGACTTATCCTCCAGGAGTCTCTGTAATCCACTCTTCAAGCTACGTGGACCCCGCTTGCGCCCATACGCAGTGACGCTCTTGGACTTTCAGTGCAACCAGATGCCGTTTAAGGGGGTCGGGAGTTTCCGAGTACAATACGGTAAATTCAAGAGCCGTTTGGCCTTTTTAGTGGTTGAGGGTGACCTGGTCAGCTTACTGGGTCGTGCCTGGTTTGAGCCCCTGGGGATTTCGATCGAGGGAGTACAGCTATGCACAACCCAGGATTTCCGAGGGATATGCCGGGAGTTTCCCATCGTCTTCAATGACTCTCTGGGCCGTTATTTGGGGGCCCTGGTGTCCCCGAGTCTCGACCCCAAGGTGGCCCCTATCCGAATGCGTGCCAGGACAGTTCCGTTGGCGGTCAAGCCTAAAATCGACGAGGAACTGGACCGCCTAGTAGCTCAAGGCGTCCTAGAGCCGGTCTCACACGCGGCGTGGGAGACCCCCATAGTAGTGAAACCCAAATTACGGACTACAAATGTACGCTGAATAAGGTGCTACAGGACCATGCATATCCGGTTCCTGTGGTTAGCCACGTACTGGCCACGTTGGGGGGGGCGTTCAGGGTTAAGAGACTGCAATTTGGGGTGAGTGTGGCACCGGGGTTATTCCAATAACTGATGGATTCCCTTCTCAAAGGAATACCTGGTGTCATCCTGGTTTTTGATGATGTGATGATTGCCGCTGCCACGCCAGCCGACTATGCAGACCGCCTCTGCACAGTTCTCCGCCGTTTCCAGGACGCCGGACTCAAACTTAAACTAGAGAAGTGTCGGCTGGGGGTGCCGTCCGTGGACTTTCTGGGGCTCAGGGGGGATGCAGAGGGCCTGCACCCGACCCGGGACAAAGTGAAGGGAATTGTGGAGGCCCCGCCTCCGAAGTCTAAACCCAAATTACAGGCATTTTTAGGGATGCTCAATTTCTACCACGCCTTTCTTCCCCACAAGGCGGCGGTATCGGAGCCCCTCTATTGCTTATTAGACAAGCAGGCCCCCTGGGTGT
>NW_015210027.1:0-1156 GCF_001447785.1 Gekko japonicus | reverse complement strand
AAGCGCGGCCATGAGATCGCCGGCGCGCTTGTCTGTAAGAGCAATCGAGGCTCCCGGCCGAACTGTGCATGTGAACACATGCACAGTTTGGCTGCCTCGCTCTCCTTTCAGTGGCTTCCCCCCGGCATCTGATCGTGCCGGGGAGGAACTGCGCGGCGGCTCAGGGGATCTGTGTGATCCCGCCATTGTGTGTCTCTTTTGGTGCGTATTTGAAAAGCCGCACTTTGGCCGTACTCCCCCCCCCCCCCGTGTGGCAGGGGCCTTTATCTATTTTAATTCCACACAAATAAATTGTTTCCTCAGCTATAAGTGAGGCAGTGGTTTTACTGGACTTTTCATGTTCCTCTGCTGTACTATTGGAGTCTCTAAGCTGTTCCCTCTCATTTTCTGAGGTAAATCTAGTGACTCTTCGTACATGCTCAGGGCTTCTCTGTTTATTTTGGGTTTTTTTCCACATGGGTAGGCTAAATGCCCGGTTTTCCCACATGAATAACATTGTCTGTCTTTCCAATAACTCCCTTTGTTTTCTTCTATATTTCTATCCCATCTCTTTGTAATCTCAGTTTTCTCATATGTCCTCTTTCTCTGTTTCAGGCCTTCTCTGTGGCTGTACTTTAGACTTGAAAGCTGGTTTATAAGAACCCTCTCTCTTCTCATACTGATCCCAACCTCCTCTGTTACGCATTAGTTTATCAGCCCAATCTGCTGCCTGCTTGACATTTTTAGGAAGTTTATCTTTCACTAGAAGTCTTATTTCTGAGGGAAGCTGAAAAAGAAATGGGCCTAAAATCATCAATTCCCTTATTTTTTTCTTTAGAGTCAGCTTTGGCTGATGAAGTCCATTTGTCAAAATAGTTGGTTAACTTTGCACTGAATGCTTTGAAAGAGTTCTCTTTCTGAGGAATCAGGCTTCTAAATTGTTTTCCTGAAGTAATCAGTACATAATCTGAATCTGTCATATCCTGCCTCTTTATATTCAGCATAGACAACAGGCTTATCTGAGGGAAATGTGTTCTAAATTTTAGCTAATTCCCCTCTAATTAAACTGGGTAAATATTTCATATATTGAGTCTCTGGTATTCCCCAATTTTGAGCAGATTTTTCAAACGTTGACAAGATTTGTGGAGCTTCTCCTGTCACATACATTATGAAATCC
>NW_015210026.1:0-835 GCF_001447785.1 Gekko japonicus | reverse complement strand
AACTCTGGTTTTGATTTTATAAAGTTGCAAAATTCTTCACATGACATCCTGAAATTCAGCGCTTTAACAAGGCTATCGCTCAGCCGGTTTCTTTCCTTGCTCCAGAGCTGCGTCATTAACCTGAAGACCCTCTCGCAGTAGGCATTGGATACAGGGATAGACAGTACAAAAGAGACCAGCTTACACAGATGGCTGTCATGACTGTCTGGAATGCGCCTGAACATCTCAACCCATCTCTGGTCTATCCTCTCTTCCTGTGAGGAAATCTCTTTTTGGCTTTTCGACACAATGCAGACATCATCGAAAAGTTTGTCAGTGTCTATTATATCAGGGCCAGAATCCAAGGTTTTGACAAGACTGTACAAGTGATCCCAATTCACAGGTCTGTCAAGTGAGAACAGTGCCATGTCTTTGAAAACTGATGTTTCAAAATTATACTATTTCTCAAGGTAGTCAATGCAATTTGAGAGTGTTTGGTCTGCTTCTTTTTGGAATTTTGCCCTTTGATATCCAGAGACGTTGACCAGAATGGCTGTAGCAGATCTTCCATAAAACTGGTTCTCTCTCCTCCCCTTAAGTTTGTCACGAAGGTCATCCAGGATTCGGTGGAGTTCAACACAGCTAACATTGGCACTTTCCAGTTTTTTTCACAATGGGACTGAATAATGCCATCAAATTGTGTAGGAAGTACATATAACACAGAGGAAAAGATTACGCCTCTTCTGGACTGAATCCTTCCCACACATTTTTTTCACGTTCTTTCCCCCCACATGACAGGAAGTATGTCCTCAGTGCAGGCCAGCACGGAAGAACCCGTTCAACAGCAGGCATAAGT
>NW_015210025.1:0-1088 GCF_001447785.1 Gekko japonicus | reverse complement strand
CTCCGGCCTTTGGCAGGCGATCAGACATAAAAATGGACATTACGCGTTTGTGCGCATGCGTGGGACGGGGAATGGCGCTGGCTGCGACAGGCTACCAGCGCTTCCCCGATCAGACACCTGGAGTTGCCATGCGTCATCCGGAAGGTAGTGCTCTGTTGCGCGTTTTCGGGCTGTTGCGCGTTTTCGGGCTGAAGGGACGGATCGGGGACGGGTGCGTGACGCGTCCCAGATGTTGCGGTATGATCGCACCCGTTTGATGTGCCCTCAACCCATCCATTTCGTGGAGCAAATCCTCCCGTGTGACCGAGGCCACAGTATTTGGGTCAGCACTGGGTCTGTTTTCTTCACTGTCTTTAGAACTTTCAATAATTATGAGGAACATATAATTAATTTAGTATAGTGTAGCGCACCTCCTGGGGTTTCTCTGGCTTTGGTCTGATCTTTCTCCAACCTGCTTTGCTGCAAAAGGTCATGGTAAAGCCTGGATGGCTGCCATGTTTGTGGGAAAGCTCAGATTTTCCCGCCCACATGGCAGCTATTTTTCCTGTTTCCTTTAGTGGCCCTTTCTCCCCCCACCCCCACCCCCAGGGGGGCTGTTTATTTTTTTAAAATTGGAAAATGAATATAGTTATATCAATATAATCTGTGTACAAGGTTGTCTGAATCCCCAGCTTTCATTGTCTCTAGTGCTTTTCATTGTGAAGATAAGGGGGAAAGACATATCCCTGCAATGAAAGGGACGAGAGTTCATAGGATTGCCAACCCTGGGATGGGAAATTCCTGTATATTTGGGGGTAGAGCTTGAGGAGGGTTCATCCTCCAAAGCAGCCATTTTCTCCAGGAGAACGGTTGTCTGGAGATCATTTGTAATTCCAGGAACTCTCCAGGCCCTGTCTGGAGGCTGGCAACCCTACACTCAAGCAAGTGTGCTTCAGATTCAAGACTGATTTTAAAATATTTGAATCCCACGTTTCCACAAAGCCAGAGTGATGTAGGGATAAGAGTGTTAGATTAGGATCTGGGAGATCCCAGTTCAGATGCCTACTTTGCCATGAAGGCACACACACTACCTAACCTACCCCACAGGC
>NW_015210024.1:0-1149 GCF_001447785.1 Gekko japonicus | reverse complement strand
TTTGGAATGGATGCTGTGTGGATGATTTATATGTCTATCAGGAGTGACAGGGATATGACAGTTAAGGTTTGACAGTTATGGGACTCAGCAGTGTGTGCTGTGTAAAAGCAGTTGATATGAGTTTTGTTCTGAGGTCTCTGTGTGAGAAGCTTTCCTGTGTGGAAAATAAGAGTAAAAGTCTCTGTGTTAAGCAGTCAGTTAAGTTCTGTCTTGGAGTTGAAGGAGACTCATCCCTATGTGGGAAAGATTTGGTTCTGTGTAGTAAAAGAGTTAAGCAGTTTGTTCGTTTAAGGTCTGAGAGAGAGAAGCCTTGTGTGTGTTATGAAAAGTTGAAGCATAAAGAAACAGTAACCATATACGGCCTAAGGAAAATATTGTTACATAGTGACATGCCCAGATCCCTGTCAGTAAGAGGGAAAAGTGTGTGAAATATCAAATAAATCTACTTTTTTAAAGATACCAGTTCTGAAAGAAATTCTTCCCAGGAAACACATAGACCCTCGCGAACGCCTAAACCCTCGGTATACCTACTCAGTGAGATATATTATAGTAAAAGGTTTGGAAAGCCTTTTAAATTTTCCTGGTGGCAGCCAGATATATAGAGTAAAACAAAACTGAAAGAACATTTTAAAGTAATCCCAGACCTCCCCAAGAAAGGGGTTGTCACAATCCCATTTCCAGTTAATGCCATGAATTCTCTTGGTGGCCTTAAGCAAGACTTTCTCCCTCTCTTTCCACCTCCATTTCCAATATGGGGATAAAACACTGGTCCACCTTAGAGGGTCGTTGTAAGGATTGCAATGAGATAATGAGCGAAGCACTTGGAATAGTGAAAGTACTATACAGAGCTAGTAGGAGAAGACATGGCATCTCATTCAAACTTTCCAGTGAAAACAATATGTGCTGTTCTGTGTAGTTACTGAGATATTATGAGCCAAGGCTGGAATTTCTTTCCCACCTCCCATTTATTGCTCATTTTTCTCGGGCCCTGGCATGAGAATAACAGAACAGAACTTACTCTGGAATAGTAAATTGCCTCTTCATGTGGTGTGTCCAGATTGATGATGTAAATATTGTTCCTATAAACAAAGGTGCGGGATGAATGTCCTGATAAAATGATCATGTGTCACCAAAAAGAATTATTTGTCA
>NW_015210023.1:0-1166 GCF_001447785.1 Gekko japonicus | reverse complement strand
CCATTTCTTGTCAGTTGCCAAACCACAGAAGTGAGGAGATGTCAGTTTCAGAGGGTGGCCTCTATGGCATCACATCCCTGCTGAGCTCCCTCTTCTCCCCCAGACTCCTCATTCCCAAAACACTCTCCCAGATCTCCAGGAATGTCACAGACCAGTGTTGGCAATCCTCACTCCACCCTCCAATCTGATCAGGGGCGTATGTAGGGCCCACTCTGATGCTTTCTTCTCCAGGGTTGTTTTAATTTCCAAATTTGCTCTTAGTCCTAGTGGCTGAGTATAAGGTTGTGCTCAGGTTGCAACCAAACAGAAGTTCCTTTGATATTTTATTCCTGACCATCACAAGTATAAAACTCTATTATTCTTTTTTTTTTTTTATTTTGGCATTTTGTGTGTGTGCCCATGCCTGGAAGTCATGGCAACCTCTGGCAACTCCTACTGGGGTGTGGAGGATGTTCAGAGAAGTGGCTTGATAGCCTGCCTTTGCCTGCCGCTGCCTCCCGGCCCTGGTATTCTCCGGAAGTCTCCCACCCAATTACTTGCCAGGGTCGGCCCTGCTTAGCTTCCACGATCTGACGAGATTGGGCTTACCCGGGCAAAGTTTATTCTTTCTTGTAGCAGCCCAAACTAGCTCAAGCTCACTAGAACTTGGAAGCTAAGCAGGGTCAGCTAAAGTTAGTACACGGACAGGAGACTACCAATGAAGACCAGGGTTGCTATGTGGAGGAAGGCAATGGCAAACCATCTCTGCACATCTCTTGCCTTGAAAAACCCCATGAGTCGGGCTGTCATTATAAGCCGGTGACACTGCACTTGATGACACACGATTCTTCTTCTTCTTCCTTGCACTTCACCAGTTTAAAATGACAGCCGAGGACGGGGGCACTCTGGGCCAATTTCTGTGACGCAAAAAGGCACTTGCCCCTCAGACGCGAAATGATCTGCTGTGTGGGCAGGTACGTGTGGAAAAATCAGGAGTGATTCCATCGTTTCCTGCATTTATCGAGAGGCAGCATGTGTCATAGAACTGGCTTGGAGAGCTCAAGATGTTAGTTGGAATCTGAGGTAGCTAATGACATTATAATACAAGCCAAAGGTTTGAAAAACAGTCAGACCTCCGCAGCATCCATTGCTTAAGCATTTTAAGATTCCTATTGACATGAGGAACA
>NW_015210022.1:0-1176 GCF_001447785.1 Gekko japonicus | reverse complement strand
TTAGATCGCAGCTATATTTTGGGTTGAGTCCCCCCCTTTTTTTCTTCGGTACACCAGTGGGGCCAGAACTTCACAAGCCCTCTCACTGTTGACCCCGCCAAGCACCAAGAATAGAATACAGAGCATCACTCCCACAGACAGAGTGTTCCATCTTTACCTTGTGGCTAATAGCCACTGATAGACCTCTGCTCTTTATGTTTATCTAATCCCCTCTTGAAGCTGTATATGATTGTACTGCCACCACTTCCTGCAGCACTGAATGCCACATGTTAATTTCTTTCTGGGTGAAGAAGGGTAAAGAAGTATTTCCTTTGATCTGTTCTAAGCCTACTGCTCATTATTTTAATACTGTGCCCACAAGTTCTTCTACTGCGAGGAACAGAGAAATGTAATTTTCTCTACATTCTCTGTCTCAAGCATAATGTTGCAAACCTCTGTCATGTCACCATCAATCTTTATTTCTCCAAGCCAAAGAGCCCTAACCTCTTCAACTTCATTCTAAATCCCAGAGTGATTCTTTCATGATGTCAGCAGCCTTCCAAGAATACCTTGCCTCTGTGGTCAGTGAGCACTGAGAAAAGTCTGCTTGCAAGCAGTTTGCAAGTGCTGGAGGTGAAGGGGGTTCAGGTGCAACCCCAAGACATTGAAAGAGCACATAGACTGCAAAGGAGAAAGGAAGGAGGAGCACCAAGGGATGTTATAATTAAATTTACAAGAGAAAAGCTACAGCAGGAAGTATTTAAGACTTTGAAAAAGAAGAGGGACCTGACCTTCAGAGGGAGAAAGGTCTGGGTTAGAGAGGACTTTTGCAAAAAAAACTATCAAGAAGAAAAACCAAATAAGACCTTATGGGCAAAAACTTTATGAAAATAATGTGAAATTCTCATGGGGGTATCCAGCTTCAATATTAATATTTAAAGAAGGCAAGAGGCTGATAGCACGAAACCCTAAGGAAGAAAGGGAACTCTTCAGGCAACTGGATATCGATACAGAGTACCTGAGAGAACAGAGAGAGGAGGAAGTTATGGAGGATGCAGATGGCCTGGGAGAAGGACCTTCAAACAGACAGTACAAAAAACCAAGGACAGACTCGCACGAGTATAGTACATAAAGGGAAGTATATAAAAGTTATGGAGCTAACTTTAAAAATAAGAAGGAAGGGGAGGTTTGGGATGC
>NW_015210021.1:0-1150 GCF_001447785.1 Gekko japonicus | reverse complement strand
AAATTCTCCGTGTGACTGGGGCCTTGGTTAAACTATTATCAAATTGGACACATTTTAGAATTGTTAGGAATAATGAGAAATTGGGAAACGCCTCTAACCACTCCACTTTTTAAGCAAAGAGAAGCCAGAAAGGTCTGCTATCTAAAATATAAAAATTATTATTGTCTTTACAAAAGAATTTTAGCTTATCGAGGGGGGGAAGCATGGATAGCAGATTATGATGGTAGAAATACTGGAGATGATTTTGAAAAAGCTTGGAAGGCCCCAAGTTTTAACTCCAAGATTGCATCAATCCATTTCAATTCATTTAAGATCTTACATAGAAGCTATTTAACTCTGACTAGAATAGCTAAATTTTCAAAAAATCTGAGTAAAAAATGTTGGAAAGGTTGTGGTTCGATGGGAGATTTCATGCATTGTTTTTGATTGTGTCCTTCTATTCAAAGGTTTTGGAATAAAGTAATAGGTCAAATTGAGATAATAGTCAATAGATCTCAAAAAATCCAGGGAACGTCCTTTTAGAAATAGGCTTAACAGAACAAGTAAATAAAGACAAGCTGGGCACAATAACAACTTTGTTAGCAATTGCGAGGTTAGACATTGCTAAGAAATGGAAACAGAAGAAAGGGCCTTAGATACAAAATTGGTATGACTGTGTCTGGAACCACTTTATACTGGGTAAAATAGATTATTCTACAGGCATTCAGAATTTTGAAGTTTATTGTTAAAAATTTTCAAGCCATTTGGTCTCCTATTGTTAAATTTTTGCAAGGTAAGGAAATTGCCTCATCTAATATGCATTACAAGGAGTTATTGAATTTTTTTGACTTAAGAAAGTATGTAGTAATTGATATATTTTGGATTTTTTCTCTGTATGTTGTACTTGACTATGGGTAGAAGCAGTAGTAAATATTTATGATGATTTATGGTTGAGTTTTGTAGGATAAGGTTGTACAGTTCAGGTGGAAATGTTAATAAAATTATTTTTTTTATTTTAAAAAGTGTGGCAGTTCTCAAACAGAGAAGCTTCAAGGGGAGATTAGGCCGTGAGACTGCTGAACATGAATTCATTCACAAATGCGGAACAATGGACGCCTTGCCCCCTGGATCACTACAAATGCTAACTGGTGCGGCAGTTGGTTCCCTTTCT
>NW_015210020.1:0-1162 GCF_001447785.1 Gekko japonicus | reverse complement strand
GGGAGCTGGTTCACCTTTACTGCAAGTAACGGGGTTGGTGAATTACAGGATCCATGGGCACAGCATTTCACAAGAAGGCTTCCTTCTTCTGAGCGTGTGTCTGTAGCTGGCATCTTTTGGAGTCACCTTATAGTTCAGTCCCTTTTGCACACAACTAGCATAGGTCAGGTTTTCCGTGAGTTCATAAAAGCACAATGGGGGCCTCGTAGGACAACAGTGCTGCCAGTTGTCTTTGTTGTTGAATGCTAAGAAGCAGTAGCTGCACTTTCGGAGAAATGGTGACTTGGTGTAAAAGCAAGTCAAGAACAGGAGTATCACAAATGAAATAAAACATAGCCTCTTGGCCACTTACCCTCATGGATGTTGCAGTGAATCTCCACTTGTGGGGTTGTCTCCTCTCCTTCTTCCCCCTCCTTTTTGGCTTCTAGGGCAGGAGCTCTGGCTTCTGTTTGCGGCTCTCTCCATTTGCTGTACCTGTTTCCATGCTGGAGCCAGTGGTGTGAGCAACTTAGGACAGCAGCCAGTGCTTCTAGCAGAAGAAGGTGGCAAAGGGATGCCTCCTGCTTGTAACCGCCACTGCTTCCCACTTGAACAGGCAAACCAGTGATTGGCAATGGCAGGAGATGGCCGCCTAACTTCTGGGGGTGGGGGTAGATATGCCTATTGTGTGTGGAAAGAAAGAGATGTACACTGGACCAACATCTTGCTGATGGCTTTCAGAACCTGGATGAAAATGAAAAAAGAAGAGATAATAAAATTAATACAAACCTAATTGAATTAACTACCTGAAGGTTAAAAAAGAAATAAATGTATAGGCCCAATAATGCTGTTAGTCAAATATCACTCTTACCTGGATAGCACAGGCAAGCCTGATCTCGTCAGATCTCGGAAGCTAAGCAGGGTCAACTCCGGCAAGAACTTGGATGGGAGACCTCCTTGAAATACCAGCAGGTGGAAGGCGGGGGCAGGCTTTATTCAGCTACCTCTCTGAATATCCTCCAGGCCCCCAGTAGGGGTCAGTCACCAGAGGTCGCCATGACCTCTAGGTGCACACACACAATCACTCACACACATGCACATACAAAAAAAATTACATGTATTTATTTCACAGTGGATTGAAAACAGATATTAGACCTCACAATAGCCTCAATTATCATTGATA
>NW_015210019.1:0-1184 GCF_001447785.1 Gekko japonicus | reverse complement strand
AAGACTCCATAGCTTAAGAGGGAACATTGGATGCTGCCCCTTTCAGAGTATCAAGGATCCCTCCCTCCCCCTGTAGCCCGCTGCCTCTGAGGCCAGGTTAAGCTCGGCCAGTTTCAGACTCACACAGGGCTCCTCAGGGCCCAAGGTGCGAACAAGCAGATTTTGGGATTGCCTGTCCTTTGGGGCCCCAGGCTGAAGAGAGATGAAGTACAGGAGGTTTTGCTAATCTGGAAAGCTGAAATCTGATCTGGCAGCTTTAAGCAACTCACATTCAACAAGACAATGTTAGTTTGAAATTTAGAGAGAACTGGTGCTTTGACCCTGCTCTTTGGCAGTAGTGTCTAATGCAACTCTCACGCTCACACAGAACTCACCCTTCTTTCCCCCTTTTTTCTGACCAGAGCGCCTGCATCCAGAACACCTACTTTGTTACTAAGGGGAGTCATTCACCTAAATACACTTCTTGCGTTGAGGTGACCTTCCTGGGAGCATGTGTGTGTGTGTGCCTTCAAGTGCAAGCAACAGTGACACCTGCATGATGTGACCCAGGTCCTACTTTTTCTCTTGGTGGTTTGCTTTTGGATCTAGTTTAGGGCTGGTGATGAAGAGTAAAGCAGGGGCACTGGTGTACAGACTCCCTTGGCTGTTGCTGGAAATGACGGGGAGGGCCAGTGATTTCCCTAATTGTTTTCCTGACTGTGCTGTGCATAGATGGCTACACCTTTTACTCTGTCTCCCAAGAGCACTTCCTGGATGAGTTGGAACTGGAGGCGAAAGCTGTGCAGGCCCGCGCGGCGAAGACCTCTGCTAACTGAGACCGGTTGAGCACAGGACGCATATGGGCCATCTGGTCAGTTGGACAGAGGCAGGATTGGACACACTTCCCTCGCCCTGCGTGGGGACGCTGCTGCCCCCCTTCCCCCTGCTCTCAGTGAACCGCCCGCAACATTTGCTGGTAAACCTTTTTGTCAGAGCAACCATGGGGGAGCCCCTCCGCCAGTCCTTCCAGCCATTTGTTGTGGAGCTGTAGCAATAAAAGAGCTTTGTGAAGGTGGATGAAAACTCGTTTCCGAAGCTGCCTTTGGGGCCTAGCTGGGCGGGTGGGGGGAGTGATGCTCAACAATAGGAGCCTTGGTGACAGGCAGGCTGGTGGGTCTTTTGCCTCCAGAAGGGAGATAACAGGA
>NW_015210018.1:0-1172 GCF_001447785.1 Gekko japonicus | reverse complement strand
TGGTCCTTAATTAATTGAACTTAATTTTCCAGTTGAGTAGTTTTGCTATATACATTTTTTTTAACAGAAAGAACGATTAAACCTGGATTCCTTGGATGTGTGTGCTTTAAAGTCTAAGATAGCCCTCACACGACCCAGTTTTTTTCACCACACAGAATATCTGGAATGTAAGGAATTGATTTTTAAAAAAATCAATGTAGTTAAATTGTTTATTTTTTCCATATAAATTATTGGATAATTATATTTTTAATTCATTTTCTTGCCCTATAATCAACCTGCCTTGGCACTAAAACATGTTTATATGTTATAGTATGCTTGTATATACAAACATTTGACCACTGAGGAAACCCTTAGAGGCTGAAACACGTTTGGTTCTGTTTTAATGTGGTTCAAGGTTATCAACCTGGATATATTACTGAATTATTGGTCCTGTTTTATTGGATCAAGGCTTTTAACCTAGAAATGTTGACATCAATCAAGTTATATAGATTTAGGACTTCTGAGTTCAAATATTTGCCACTTTGAGGGCGGATTGTGCCAGTTTTTACAAATACAGTTTCAGTGCACTTTGTAATAAAAACATATATTTTGTTTAACTTATTTCTCAAAACATTTTTTTCCCCTCTCATCCAAATATTGAGTACCCAAATTAGCAATTTGTGCCAGATGGGAGACTTGTAGAGCAGCTAGAAAGCACACACCTTGTAACCAACAATCCCTCTAAGCTGTGGAGTCTTGTGAGCAAACATTCTACTTTGTGAGCTACCGGCATTAAAGTTGTCAGCGAGCAATTTGGCTGCTGCATACATTTGTCTGCTCCGGAGCCATCCTCCCTGAGCGGAGACAAAAATGTGTGGGCCGGAGGCTAAAAAACTGTGAGCTGGCTCACACGAACTCAGCTCAGAGGGAACACTGCTTGTAACCCCATCAGTATACCCTGCATCAGCGGCAGCCTATTACAGGCACCCTCACCCCTGAACTAGCCCAATGTCCCCCCCCAAAAAGCATTGCTCCTGAGTCTGTGGACAGTCCTAAAAGGACATAAACACACAAAAACAGACAAACATGGGAGCCTGGCTAAAACATGGGCCCCGGAGGCTGCAAAAACAGCAGATCGTCTACGTGCAATCTGCCCCCCCCCCAGTAAGTATCAATGTTCTCTGCATTCCAGC
>NW_015210017.1:0-1232 GCF_001447785.1 Gekko japonicus | reverse complement strand
TAAGCATGTAAATCCTAAGTGGTACAAGTATATTTACACTGACTACCAAAATAAGAAAATAATTTAGAGCTATCAGTATGGGATGTCATCAGAAAGCAGTCGACACTCATGTGGATACATTACTCAGAATAAATGCAATTGAAATCAGTGGAGTCTATGTTCATGTAATTGCTGTCAGTCCAGCAAGGGAGATCTGTGAACTGAGAGCTGATATGGTTGCACATCTGGATATGGATATGCACTGTGAACCTCATCTGTTTCCCATTGTACTTGATAAATCCATTTGATGTGGGCATGTGTTTGTATCCCTGTGCAGATCTACTGCTTGTAGGAAACAAAGTGTGACTAGAGTTGGATTGGGAACATTGGCTTGGATTTTTCTGCGTGTACAATGCAGTCTTCCTTTGCAGAGGATGTCTTCTGTTGCAGAAGGCATTTTACCCGTGCTAGGTGATTTCTGCTTATGATGTTTATGCAAGATCAGAAAGGATCTGCTGCCAGAACAATCTGTTTGAAAGGGAGTACTGCCTGTGTATAGGAGGACAGGACTGCACAAGTGGAAGGAGAGTATCGCATCCATGCCCATGAGTTTTACATATAGTTCCATTGCATTTCCTCCAGCAATGCATTTTTTGTTGATGGGGAGTGCCTGAAAGTGGCACTGGGGAACAAGCTAGGTCATTTTATTCAGACATCATGCAAAGCCATGGCTTAATTAAACTAATTCAGCTTAGTGTGATTGTCTGAATGCAGACCATTCTACTAACTATTGTTAGTGAAGTGTCTATCAAACCAGCATCTGAACAATGATTTGAAGTTTGTTTATTAATCACAGTCTTAACTGTGCTCCCTCTAAGCTGTGGAGTCTTGTGAGCAAAAATTCTACTTTGTGAGCTACTGGCATTGAAGGTGTGAGCAAGTGATTTGGCTACTGCATAAATTAGTTTGCTCTGGAGCCATCCTCCCTGGGCTAAGACAAAGATGTGTGAGCCAGAGGCTAAAAAAGTGTGAGCTAGCTCACACCAACTCAGCTTAGAGGGAACACTGTAATCTTAACTGCCTCTGCAATAGGCACAGAGGAGTGCAGGCAGAAGCAAGGTGCAGAATCTGAGCCACTGGCAAAATGTGGCAGTCAAATGATTTCTCGACATTCAATGGGTATTGCTTTAGAATTTTCTGGCCTTACACTTAAAAATATATGTTACCACTGTTGCGTTTTCCAAATTTGCTGG
>NW_015210016.1:0-1412 GCF_001447785.1 Gekko japonicus | reverse complement strand
TTATTTCCACAACTAGCCTTTTTCCTAGTTACATTATAAAACCCATTAGAACCATAAAAATTCAATATTAACATTCAAACATGAATATTTAAAAACATTTTAAGTACAAATGGCATATCTAGCATTCAGTGTTGGGGGGAGGAGGGGGATAGCGCTGGGCAGATGTGAGGAACCATCGCTGGCCTCAACCAAAGGCCTAGCAGAACATCTCTGCCTTACATGCCCTGCAAAACTTTAATAAGTCAGACAGGGCACGGATGTCATTCAGTAGAGAGTTCCACCAGGCTGAAAAGGCCCTGGCACTGGTCGAGGCCAGCCAGATATCTTTGCGGCAGGGAACCACCAGAAGATTTGTATCTGCTGATCTTAATGCCCTTCCAGGGACATATCCGAAGAGGCAGTCCCGAAGATAGTTAGGTCCCTGACCGTTATGCTCTCCTTTTATTACATTATTATTCCTTACCTCTCTCACACTCTTCTCTACCATTTTCCTTCTTTGAGGAACCAATAGTGCTGTTTTGGCTGTGAGGGAAGTGAGAGAAGTGTTTTTGAAGTGTTTTTTGAGTTTTGAGTGTATAGCTTATGACTGTAGAGCTTGTGCACATATTTGCTCATTTGTATGTGTGGGGGGAGGTTGTTCGTCCGTTTTTCAGGCTTTTTCATATTTTATGTGAGGTGTGTGCTCCAAGTTTTCCATTTTAAGTTTTAAGTTGTAGATTTATTATTCATCAAATTAGTTTTGTGCTGGTCATACTAATTAACAACACCTGGCTAGGCTATTATCTGACTCCATTATCAAATTACGACTTGGCTTCTAGTCAGTCCAGTCTGCCTCTGCCTGCTAGAGATTAATAAGTATCGTAACACCTTGTGTGCTCACTGTAATTTAGTTCTCCTTCTCTTCTGATGGGGGCGGGAGGAGAAGCTTTTAATTACCTGCTAGAGAGCCAGTTTGGTGTAGTGGTTAAGTGTGCGGACTCTAATCTGGGAGAACCGGGTTTGATTCCCCACTCCTCCACTTGCACCTGCTGATGTGACCTTGGGTCAGTCACAAGCTCTGGCACAGCTGTCCTTGAAAAAGAGCAGTTTGTGTCAGAGTTCTCTCAGCCCCACCCACCTCACAGGGTGTCTGTTGTGGGGAGGGGGAGGGAGAGGAGTTTGTAAGCCGCTCTGAGACTACAAGTGAAGGGCGGGGTATAAATCCAATCTCTTCTCTTCTTCTTCTTCTTCTTAACAGAGTTTCTAATACTTATAATCAACTAGTTTTATTTTCACTGGTCTCTGGATCTCCCTTTGTTTTACTAAGCCTAGGGGAAAAAACCATCCCTCTGACTTTTCTAGGCTTCCAGCCAACAAACAAAGCGGGACACCTTCTTTGACTATAGTGGCCCCGTTCACACGGAGAAGTTGCC
>NW_015210015.1:0-1276 GCF_001447785.1 Gekko japonicus | reverse complement strand
AGCCAACCCGAAGTCTGAAAACAGAACTTGCGCAAAGTATCGGTGTTAAAATGACCGAATAAAATGATGCAAAATTCCATAGTGGGAGCCCAGTTTTAGCAAGCTGAACACAGAAGTACAGACCACTGTCCCTAGTCATTTCCCCAAGCAGGGGGTCATTTTGTAGAAAAAGAGGTGTAGGAGCTCATTAGCATAACTTATTTGCATATGCCACGCCCCCTGGCATCACCGGAAGTGTGTCAGGAGGCAACACCCACCGCTCAGGCTCCACTGGACTGTTTTGGATTGCTAGCTATTGGGGGGGGGGGACGTGCAGATCTGCCCTGGCAGAGGAGGGAGAGCTTGTACCTGAAGGTGGGCCGGGGGGGGGGCCTCTGCAACTTACCTGGCTGCTTCTTGCTCATCGTGGCCCGACTGAGGGCTGCTGGGAGCAGGGGGCGGGGCTTGTTGCATGTGTCCGCCCCCTGAGCTCCTTACTGCCGGAGCTCCGCTCCTGTGCGCTCCCGCAGGAAATGACCTCTGTTCCCAAGTAATGTTTAATATGTTTTCCAAGTAACATTTAGTACAGTGCTACCTGATTGCCTGCACAGAAATCCCTCTTGAAGAATTCAGTTTTGCAGAGTTTGCGGAAAGCCAGGAGAGGGGGAGGTTTCCTGACCTCCTCAGATGGGTCGTTCCACATGGTGGGGGCCACAGCAGAGAAGGCACTGTGTATGGGCAGTTGTTGATTTTGCCTATTTGCAAGCTGGCCACCTCCAGAAGACCCTGCTCTGATGAATGGAGCTGTCATAGTGGAGCAAAAGGGGAGAGGCCGTGGCTCAGTGGTAGAGCATCTGCTTGGCATGCAGAAGGGTCCCAGGTTCAACCCCCGGCATCTCCAGTTAAAAGGACCAGGCAGTAGGAGATGTGAAAGACCTCTGCCTGGGACTTTGGAGAGACATAGTCATGGGCTGTGGTTTAGTGGTAGAGCATCTGCTTAGCATGCAGAAGGGTCCCAGGTTCAATCCCCAGCATCTCCAGTTAAAAGGCCAAGGCAGAAGGTGATGGGAAAGACCTCCTCCTGAGACCCTGGAGAGCCATGGAGATGGGTTGTGGCTCAGTGGAAGAGCCTCTGCTTGGCATGCAGAAGGTCCCAGGTTCAATCCCCGGCATCTCCTGTTAAAAGGACCAGACAGTAGGAGATGGGAAAGACCTCTGCCTGGGACTTTGGAGAGATATAGTCATGGGCTGTGGCGGTGGCGGTGGCGGTGGCAGAGCCTCTGCTTGGCAGGCAAAA
>NW_015210014.1:0-1177 GCF_001447785.1 Gekko japonicus | reverse complement strand
TTCCCCAAAGCCTAAATAATACAAAGTTTCCTTTAAATAATTAAAACTAACTGAATCAAATGTTTTTTCTATGTCCCCGTATGTCATTGCCCACTTCCGCATGGCAACCCTGGACTTCCTTGGTGGTCTCCCATCTAAACGCTAACCAGGGCTGACCTTGCTTAGCTTCTGAGATTGGGCTAGCCTGGGCCATCCAGGTCGGGGCAGATGCTAAATACTAACTCGGGCCCTGCGGGACTTAGTGCAGTTCCGCAGGGCCTGCAAGACGGAGCTCTTCCGCCAGGCTTTCGAGGGGGAGCCGCCGCCGCCGCCACTGTTCCATCAATGATATTTCCAACCATCTACCCCATATAGTAGGGGTAGATGTCGCCCAATAGAGCTGGGGGAACATTCTTCCTGGTGCTTCTGCTGTAAAGAACTGCCGCCAATGTGGGATGTTGGCCATCTTGGATTTTATGTAAATTAATTAGCACCAAATTTTATGTCAGATATATTGTTTTATCATGTTGTTGTATGTATGTACATTTTAACTTTTGTAAGCTGCCCCGAGCTGAATATTGGATGGGGCGGGATATAAATCCCAAAATAAATATATAAATAAATAAAGTGCAATTAGAACTGATTTCAGTTGCTTGACCTTACAAAAATTCAAACTCAAAGCTTTATTTGTACCATCTGTTAAGTCTCTAGTGGGTATAAATTCAACCTGTTCTTGAGGAACATATTGAGTAATAAAAGAGTTTAACCTAGTTGCTATTATAGATGAAAATAGTTTAAAATCCACTGTGAGCAGAGAGATGGGCCTGTAAGATGTAACTATTGTGGGGTCTTTTTCAGGTTTTGGTAGGATGACTATTGTTGCCTGTTTCGAAGTTGGTGGAAGACTGCCAGATTCTAGAACATAATTACTGGCTGTAGTGAAGGGCCTTACCAAAATATTTACATATTTTTAAATAAAAATCAGAAGTAAATCCATCTGGATCTGGGGCTTTATTAATTTTTTTGATGGCCTGTAACACTTTTGGCGTGTAACACTTCCTTTTCTGTAATTAAAGCCTCCATTATTGCTTTATGTTCCAGGGAGAGTTTAATTGTATTATAATTTTGTTCCAATTTTTTAAAATTAAATCTACATCTATATTTTTATCATCATAAAGATGTTTGTAATATTCTAAAA
>NW_015210013.1:0-1177 GCF_001447785.1 Gekko japonicus | reverse complement strand
GTGGGAAGAGATTCAGACACAGTAGCGCTTTTCAAAATCATCTAAGAACCCACACTGCGGAGAAACCTTTTCAATGCTCAAAATGTGGGAAGGGTTTCACTCAGAGTGGCTATCTTCAGAATCATATAAGAACCCACACGGGGGAGAAGCCTTTTGAATGCTCAGAGTGTGAGAAAAGATTCAGTCACCGTGGCCAGCTTCAAAACCATCTAAGAACCCACACAGGGGAGAAGCCGTTTGAATGCTGAGTGTTTGGAAAGAGATTCAATCAGAGTGGCTTTCTTGAAGACCATGAAAATGACGGCGTATTTGAAGCGTCCGAATAGTAAGAGTTTCAGGTTGCTGTTTGAAGCTATATACAGTGGTTTTATTTACAGAATATCTACAGTCAGTCCATTCCACTTTGCACCTCGAAATCATAGAATTGTCCAACAAGGTGCTCCGCATAGAATACATTCACAAGTGTGAACACTTGCATCAGGACTGGTTCCCTTATATACAGACTAGCACCAATCAGAGTCTTGTGCCGACTCATGGTGACTACTAATTTAGCTGATGCAACCTAGTTGCAATCAGTACCTGCTGACACTGTCACATGACAGTTTAACCTTTCACCACAGATCAGGATGATCTAATGCAATCATACCTAGCTGTCATCTTGCACAGATATCATCAAAATACTGTCACGCCTCCCAAGATGCAGCTCATACAATACACAGCTTACTTTTCAACAGCTTAAATCTATTTACAGGTACACATTTGGGGCTGGGAGAGCTGCCGGCGCGGCTGCTGCTGCACGTTCCTCCTCTCTGCAAAGTTATTCTTTTAAAAAGTTTTTAAAGTTTAATTCTTTTTAAAACCGTCCTAATTGGTTACTGATTGGCTGTTTTAACTTTGTAATCTGCAATGACCTTTAGAAAGAGAAGCAGAGCCGGAGAAGGTGAGGGGGAGTGGTATGATGAAGCGTTTCAACCGCCGGTAACCAAACAAACCAAGGTGAATGATTATTTTTCCAAAGAAAAGGATGTAACTATATTGTATAACGTTCCAGTCTCAAATCAGTTTGCACCCTTGGAAAACAGCCCGGACTTATTATTGCTGTCAGAAATGAAAGGAAACTATTCACCGACACAGGGACAAGAAAGGCAAACTAAGGAGGATATCAGCAGACATCTGT
>NW_015210012.1:0-1174 GCF_001447785.1 Gekko japonicus | reverse complement strand
GCCATGCTGTTCTAGGCATCAGGCACCTCCAGGCTGGACTACTGCAGTACACTTTATATGGGGTTTGCCCTTGAATGATTCAACGGTTGTGAACATGTGGCTGCCCGGTTTTTAATCGGCATGGGGCCACAGGATCACGTTTCGCTATGCCAGCTAGCTACCCATCTGCTTCCAGCTCAATCCAAGATGCTTGTATTAACCTTCAGTGTGTTAAAAAGCAAATGGCTGGTCTATTGGTCTTTGACTCCAGTCCAGGCAGAGAGGCTAAAATTGTGAAATGAACCTTTAAACTATGCTGGAAAAGCCATAAAAAACTAGATTCCCTTTTCCTATGTGGTGACAGTGCCTAGGAGCAAAAACCAAAGCTGGACCAGGTAAGATTTTGTTGCACTGCTGTGCCAGGTCGAGTTGTGCGGCTAAGGACTTTCCCATAGTTGCCTCTGGGCCTGCCCCAAGGAAGTCTTCCTACATCAGGGGACAAGACAGTGGGGGGAGGCGGAAGCCTTTAAAGGCTGCTCCCCCCTTTGCTTTAAGAAACCAAGGCTTGGAAGGCTTCCCAATATAGTTGTGGTTGCCTAGCAACCTTCAATAGCCACTGAGCATTCCCTGGTCATGCTTTTCTTAAAATTACAGGCATTGTTTTTGTTATTCTGGAGAAGTTTTAATTTCCCAATTATTATTATTTTAAAAGATTTCGGGTTTTTCTGCAACCCTGTGATGTTCTTCAGGTTTGTAGAAAAATTCCACACCCCCAAGTCTATTTCTAGCTCCATTTTGCACGAAGATAGATTTTAGGTGGGTAGCTATGTTGGTCTGAAGTGAAAGAACACAGTGGGTGCATTCAGACAGGCCGTTTAGTCCACTTTCGGCCTGCCTCCGAAACGGATTTTATCTGCGCGATCACACGGTCAACATCTGCCTCCCGTCCCCAGGCATCGCTTTCCGGCTCAAAACTGCTTTAACCCGGAGTATTTTGATACCAGGTCCCCAAGTGGTGTTTTCCTGATTCTCTGGTTCCAGCCGCATTTCCCCCCTGTGTGATTGCTCCTCCGGTGTAGAGCCACTTCCAAGTTCCTCACTCACTTTTGGAGGGAAAGCAACACTCTGCAGTAATGACTGGCATGAGAGGGACCTCCTGGCGGCACGGGGAGACCTTGGAGCTCCTAGCTCTCTG
>NW_015210011.1:0-1180 GCF_001447785.1 Gekko japonicus | reverse complement strand
TCTGCTCTCCAAAAGATAAAGATGCCAAATCCAGCTTGGGAAGACCTTGGGGATTTGAGAAGGGTGGCTGGGGGGGTTGGAGCTCAGCGGGGAAGTGATTTCGTAGAATCCATCCTCCAAAGTTGTTTTTTTCCTTCCAGGGGTACTGATTTGTGTAGTCTGGAGAACAGTTGTAAACCCGGGAGAACTGCAGGCTCTCCCTGCAGGGTGGCAACCCACTCTGTGAATGACTGGACTCGGGTCTCCTAGAATTGGCCTGCTGCTCATTGCAATTTAACTTCTAAGAAATGCTTGCTGCTACTTCACTTGTTTCGGTTTTAATCCCCCCCCCCTTTTCATCTAATGAAACTGTAAGCAGAACTGGGAAGGACAGGGTAAAAGCCCCAAAGAAGAACTGTACACTGATAGTTCAAGATGAGTAGCCATGTTAGTCTGTCTGTAGCAGTAGAAAAGAGGAAGAGTCCAGGAGCACCTTAAAGTCGAGCAAAATGAGTGATGGGGTAGGAGCTTTCATGAGTCACTGCTCACTTCTTCGGATACGGCTAGAATGGGGGTCTATCTGTCCTATTTATTGGAAAGGGGAGGGAGGAAAGTGGAGTGATTTCAGATGCCGAATGACATTAGCAGGCAAATGACAATAGCAGGTGAATGACCATAGCAGGCATGATTGGATTTAGGTGAGATGTGCCGAGGGGTAATAAGCGTAGAGCGATCAGAATGGATAATGAGACAGGAAGCCGAGGTCTCAATTCAGTCCAGGGGGATGCATTGTCTTGAACTTCATTATCAGCTGCAATCCACCAGTCTCTCTTTCTAATCTCTCTGAAATACTGATAGTGTAATTCTAAACAGAGCTGTATCCTTCTAAAACCCATTGTCTTCAACAGATGTAGAAGGGTACAATTCTGTTTCAAATTGCACTGGGAATAATGCACACTTTGTTGTTGTTGTTGTTGTCACAAATAACACTATTATTCAACAGTCTACTTGAAGTTAGCTGCTACTGACAAACACTGAATCCAAATGGTTTGTTCTGCAGACTGGTTGATGAGTAGTTCTATTATTGTTTTAAATAAAACAATATTTTTTCATAAATTGTAAAGTATTGGGTTCAAGACGCGTTGCAGTGATTTAGCTCAGTTTGTTGGAGACAGGAGAAAACTGAGACAACTTGCAGGAC
>NW_015210010.1:0-1179 GCF_001447785.1 Gekko japonicus | reverse complement strand
TTAGGCATGCTGAAAATTTTGTGATGAACTTGTTTCACTGCTGTGACCTAAGTATGAGTTGAGCCTTGAAATGGTTCATCTCAGGGGTCAGTTGGACCCGGAGTGCACAGGAGTGTCGCTCCAGGAGTGAGGAGCCTGGGGGTGTGCACATGACCAAGCCCCACCCCCTGCTCCCAGCAGCCCTCAACCGGGCCACGAGGAGGCAGAAGAAGGAAGGTAAGTTGCCTTCCTGCCCCATCCTTGGCTTGTCTGGGCTGTGCATAGGCACAACACCCCTGTCCTCAGCTTTCCCAGGCCATGTGGAGGTGCAGCATCCCTGGAAAGGTCTTCCCACCCCATCCTCAACTTGTCCGGGCCGCATGGAGGCACGGTGCCTGGGGAAGGTCTTCCTGCCCCGTCCTCAGCTTTCCTGGGCCATGTGGAGGCGCAGCACCCCTGGGAAGGCTTTCCCGCCCTGTACTCAGCAAACCTGTTGCTCCAAAGTATTTAGACCTCTCCAGGCCCCTGAAAACTGAGGGGGGGGGCATGAGGATCGATATCCTCTTTGTCTTTTTTCATACGGATCCCTCCACATTTTTAAGATGCCTTCTCAGCCCCGCTTCAGGGGCGCCTGGTGAAGAGAGTGAGGCATGGCTGCAGTGGAGGCTTGTACCTTTAAGAGCCTTTGGCAGATGGCTAGTAAAAAAAAACCTGGATGGGTGGCTCCTTTTCCCTGCCCTCCAAATGCGTGTCTCCACTCCTGCGTGTTGTTACTTTGTGCCTCAAAACGATCATAAGAACATAAGAGATGCCAATGTTGGATCAGGGCAAAGGCCCATCCAGTCCAACACTCTGGGTCACACAGTGGCAAGAAATACCAGTGCCATCAGGAGGTCAACCAGTGGGGCCAGGACATTAGAAGTGTATAGGATAGCCCACCCACGCCTGTCCAGGAATGGGAGGGAACCCTATACTTTTTGCAGTACATTAAACAACAACCCACAGAGGTAGGCTACCCTCTCTGGATTCAGAACAATATGCCACCAGAACCTCTACAATAATCCCCCTCCCAATCTGAGATTAGAGGCTCAAAATCTCATTTGGCATCTAGGGTTTAACACATTAGCACCTCATTCCCTGAGATGCACACTGAATGCTCTATGTGGTCAGTTAGACACAGGAAATAGACTTGGAATCCCA
>NW_015210009.1:0-1416 GCF_001447785.1 Gekko japonicus | reverse complement strand
CCCCCAAATCTCCTGGAATTTCTCAACCTTGAGTTGGCAATCTTAATGGATTGGCAGCGGCCAATTGAAGCAGGAGTCTGGCGGCACCTTCGAACCAAACAAAAATGATATCTTGCTAGTTTTTAAGGTGCCATCGCCTCCTGTTTTATTAAAAGAACATAGCGATTCTTATAGAAGAAGAGGAGAAGAGATTGGATTTATACCCCGCCCTTCACTACCCGAAGGAGTCTCAGAGTGGCTCACAATCTCCTTTCCCTTCCCCTCCCCACAACAGATACCCTGTGAGGTGGGTGGGGCTGAGAGAACTCTTGACAGAAACTGCTCTTTTTTCAAGAACAGCTCTGACAGAACTGTGGCTTGCCCAAGGTCATCCAGCAGCTGCATGTGGAGGAGTGGGGAATCAAACCCGGTTCTCCCAGATTAGAGTCCGCGCACTTAACCACGACACCAAACTGGCAAAGATTCTTATGTGCAGAGAAACGTTCCGGCTGTATAGCTTTTAATTTAGGAAGACCTCGCTTTAAAGATTTTAACGACATTTTTCAAAAAGATTTTAAAGTGCTGAGCTTTGCACAGACGGCCCAATCCCCCCCTTGTCTTGAGGGCCAAGCAAAGTTTTCGGGAAGGCTGCCCTGTGAGAAGGCAGCAACCCACCATCTCTACTAGGGCTGCCAACTCCAGCCCACGAAATTTCGCTGTATAGCTTTTAATTTAGGAAGACCTCACTTTAAAGATTTAAAAGATTTAAAAGACATTTTAAAAAAAAGATTTTAAAGTGGTGAGCTTTGCACGGATGGCCCAATCCCCCCCTTGTCTTGAGGGCCAAGCAAAGTTTTCGGGAAGGCTGCCCTGTGAGAAGGCAGCAACCCACCATCTCTACTAGGGCTGCCAACTCCAGCCCACGAAATTTCCCCCCTGGCAATGCTCCCTCTAAGCTGTGGCGTCTTGTGAGCCAGAATTCTACTTTGTGAGCTACTGGCATTAAAGCCGCGAGCGAGGGATCTGGCTGCTGCAGAAAGTGGCTCTGGAGCCCTCCTTCCCGAGCTGAGACAAAAATGTGTGAGCCGGAGGCTAAACAACTGTGAGCTGGCTCACGCTCGCTCAGCTGAGAGGGAACCCGAGCAGTGCCTGCAGAGAGGGAATTTGGGGGAGGGAGTTCCCCCCCCCTCTGGAGTTTGCCTTCCAGAGCCACCCTTTCCTCCAAAGGAGCGAATCCCTGTCCTCTTGAGAGGAGTTGTGATTCCGGGAGAACTCCAGGCCCCGCCGGGAGATCGCCAACACTCGGTTTTCTAACCACCCTTCAGTCCGGGCCGGGGGCTCCTGCATTGGCCAGGGCCGGGGGCTCGTCCGTCCCTCCCCCAAACCTTTCCTCCTCCCCCAAAGATCTCCCCCCCCGAAGCCCTTTTCTCCTGGGGC
>NW_015210008.1:0-1179 GCF_001447785.1 Gekko japonicus | reverse complement strand
GTTATCTTTGAGTTAATGATAAGAAATAAAATATTGATAACTGATGAAATATAAATAAGTGTGGGAAAAGGGGTGAAAGCATTGCGGGAAGCCACAGGAGGGGGGAGGAAGTAAGGAATGTAGGGTAAGCAATGACATTATTAATGGTTTAAAGGTTGAATGTTGAATGTTGGATCCCTATGATGGGAAAATAACAATAAAATTTTGTTTACCAAGAACTGGATAATGTAAAGGTTTACAAATTGACACATATCGGTCATACCCCATCACTGTGAGAAGCATGCAGTTTGTACAACCAAAGCCCAAGAACAGACACATCTGAGTACCACAACCAATGAATGAAATGGTTCCCTTTTCTCTTAGAAGATTTGCAAGCATATTGGGGATGATGATGAATGTATAGCAGATTTCTGAACTGGAGAGGATGGCAAGGAAGAAGTACATGGGGTTGTGGAGGCTGGATTCGCGCCTTATCATCGTGATGATGATGATATTTCCTGTCAAAATAGTAAATTACATGATGAAGAAGACCACAAACAGTAGGACCTGCAGATCTGGGAAAGCGGAAAATCCAATGAGGATGAATTCCATCACCACGCTTCGATTCTCATGATCCATTGATGTTGAATCTGGAATGAAACCATTGCACTCTTACAAATGTGTGAGAGTACCAAGTAATTAATATTTTATACAAAAAATACTTGGGGGAAATTTAACTCAGAAGTTGTCTGGAAATGACTCACAGAGGGAGAAGTGCTGGTTTATATTGTCTTTAGAAACAACAGAGCAGCAAGGACAAAAACCATTTGCTGCTGTTAATGATTTCAAGGGCGAAGTCTGCCTCTCTCAAAGTAACGTGGTCACCAGCAAGCAGGTGATCATTTTGCAAGCTTTTCTGACCATTCTGTGGAATGGTTACACTGCTTTCTACATGCTTTCTACTTTGCATATCTTAAAACATCTTCACAACTATTGATCTTGACTTCCAGTTGCGGCGTGGCGTGATCGGTCGACTCCTGGGGTGCTCCCAAGTATTAGCCGGATTGTCAGGTCTTTTAGCAACGCTTGAGGGCTTGAAGGCTCCCTTAGGCTTCCCAGAGAGAAGCCCGGCAGGGGACTTGATCCAGGCACCCCGTAGGTGGCAGCAAGTGGGTGGTTGCCCTGGATCGTCCTGATATG
>NW_015210007.1:0-1185 GCF_001447785.1 Gekko japonicus | reverse complement strand
GGGGGGGGGGGGGCTGACTTGCCATTGCTGCATTTGACTTACTGTTCTTCCTCCCTGCCTTTGCCAGGTGAGACGCTGCTGATGAACCTGCGTGTACAAGCAGAGTCCCCCTTTGGTGTAGGGGTCCTCAACCACCTGCTGCTGTCGGGCTCCGAGTCGGACCAGGTGGCCTGTGCTCTTGCCCTCCCCCTGATCTGCAGGTGGGTCCGACTGATGGATCTCTTCCTCCCAGGACCAGCAGGGGGAGCCCAAGCTGGGTCTGTCAGCCTGGCCCTTTGCCAGCAGTGGCTGCTTCCTCACACAGGAGCAAGGAGGCCAGCGTGCTCAAACAAGAGGTGTACTCTGGGCCGGGGAAGAGTGAGTGGATAGTTTTGCTCATCCCGCACATTGGATGTCAGGGGAGGAAGCAAAACCCACCAGTCAGCTTTTCTTCTGCATGTACTGAGGGGCTGAAAGGGACCTGCTAGTCTAGAGAGGAGTTGCAAAGACAGGCAAGGAAATAGTGTGTCAGAAGGAAGTGACAGCAGTGTCAGGAAAGTGGGAATTGTACAGAGTTGGGTCCCGTGGAGGATTTCTGCAGACTGAAGGGGGGACCGCCAGTTTCCTCTCTCATGCTGCAGCCTTCCAACCTCCCTGTGCTGTTTTGGGGGATCTGCTGTCTCCCAGGACCAGCATTTGGAGGGCCACTCTTGGACAGCAGAGGGAGGGGGAGGCAAGGAATTTGTGCTCCATTCCATTGGCAGAAAATTTTGGTGGGATCCAAGGGCATTATGAGGGGGAGGGATTTGGGGAGAATGTGTATATGTGGTCAGCACAATGTGCCTCCTCAAATTTCTGGGCCAAAATCTCTCCAGGATGAGAAGGAAAAGGTCGAAGCAACCCGAAGGCCACGAGTGTGATGTTCTTTCTTTGCTTCTGCTGCAGGAAGGATTCCCTTTGCCGGAAGCTCCTCTTGGACCACTCCGGCCTGCGCCTCCTGCTAGCCGCCCTGGTGCGAGGCCCCGACCCCCACTTCATCTTCTACGCCTCCGACTCGCTCTCCCTCCTCCTGGGCTCTCCAGCCCCACCTACGGCGGCGGGGGTCTCTTCTCCTGCCTTAAAGCGACCCCGCTTGGACCCCCCACAGCCTTGTTCTTACCACCACCTGGTGGACGAAGGCAGGGCCGACCTGCACTTCCAGCTTGA
>NW_015210006.1:0-1295 GCF_001447785.1 Gekko japonicus | reverse complement strand
CCCAATTAAAATAACCCAATTTATATCCCTAGGATATCTTGCTATATCTTTTCCACGTAAGGTCACATGTTCTCTCATGTTTAATACACTTTAGCAAAGAAGAACATGGTACAGAATTCTCAGAACAATAACAACAGAGAAAGTTTACAGTGGACAAATAGTCAAATCTGCAATGAAGCCCTGATACTGGTAACTGTCTATCCTCTCCTAATTAAATAAAAATCTGCAGCTTTCATAAACTTGAAGACTGAAAGGCTTAGCTGTGCATATATTTAATTTTAAATTTCCTCATTGAGATTTTATAAATATTTTTAGCAGGAGAGCTTAGAAGCAGAGGTAATATAAATCGTGCACATTACCCACCCATCCATTGAAATAAAGAACACAGAGAGAAAATTGATTAAAACTGATTTTGATTAACAAACAACTGACTTGTGCTGCACATAGAATCCCCTTGCCCATTGGTGTGGGTTACCAGGGGTCTTGTTGTAGAAAAAGAGCTGCCGGAGCTCATTAGCATAACTCATTAGCATAACTTATTTGCATATGCCACGCCCCCTGACATCACCGGAAGTGACAGAAGGCCACACCCCCTGACATCACCGGAAGTGTGTCAGAAGGCCCGGCTACTTACCCTCCTGCTTCATCCTCATTCCCAAACGGAATGAGGATCGAAGCAGAGTGCGGGGTAAAGAAGGAAGCGGGGCTTCACCACGTTACCGCCCCGCCCCCTAGAGGTTCTCTTCCGGAGCTCCGTACCTGAGAGCTCCCCCCCGACTAGAGCCCTGTGGGTTACACTGTCTATCAGGTGACCCTAAGGCATACCAGCATTACAGTCAATCCCATCCTGCCTTAAAGGTCTGAGCAACATTTCTGTTGCACCCAGCTTTTCCTTGAACAAAACCTAATAGTATGCCAAAATGATCTAATCCTCCATCACCATCTCTCCATGCTGAACAGCACTAGGGTTCATATGGTAGAGACTCAGCCCTGATCCCCTCTTCAACCAAAACCTTCCTCTATAAGGAGATGCATCAGGGTGCTTGCCATTGATCCTTAAACACACACAATACATTAATCCAGCCACCACAGAGTGTTAGCTGTTGCTTACCTCCCCTTGCCCTATTTATTTATTTATTTATTATCAAATTTATACCCCACCCTCCCCACAAAGCAAGCCCTACCTGTCAATAATTAATTAATGTATACCCCTCTGAAAACCATTTAAAAAGAGGTTACAGGCTTCAAAGGTCCAGTGAACTCCATCCTCCTTGTTCAGGGGTTCTAAGGGAAAC
>NW_015210005.1:0-1529 GCF_001447785.1 Gekko japonicus | reverse complement strand
TAGTTTTTATTATTTGTGTCAACACTTTATTAATAAATAGATTTAAATAACAAAAGATTTTTCTTCTTCTGAGCTTAATGCCACAGGTCCTCAGAGGCCCTTAAGAGGGATGTCTGCCGTGGCACCTCTTCAGATTGCATCTAGAGGAATCTGCTTCTAGCCGTCTCCAGACCAAGTCCTGCTTATGAGGGGAAATGAGGGAGGGAGGACCACAGGCCAGAAGAGAAGAGCAGGAGCCCCTCGGAAGGTGAACTTGAAATGAATCATTAAGCATTGACACGCTTGGAGCCGGAAGGCACTTCTTCAGTGACAACGGCAAAACACAACGTATAGCCTGCTTGGCGTATCGGTGTAAAATCAGCTATACAACCGCTCATGTCTTTTGAAAGGAGCACTAAAATATCACATATAAGTCAACACGGGAGGAATGTGGGGCTAAGCCAAGAGCCTGAAATTGTTAGTTCAAAAAGGGGGGGGGGGGGAAATGTGAAATATAATCTTATTTCTCTTTACGTGTACCTTTTGTTTCTCCTGCTAGGGCTGTGTAACTATACGCAAACGTCTTTGGGGTGTATTCAATACCTCAAGCCAATGGGCTGGATGTCCAGTGCAATCCAATTGGTTGCACCTCGTGGATCTTTTCCATTATCAGTGGTGCCTTCCTGCTGGAAAAGGTGCCTCCCTCTTGTGCAAGAGGTTTGTGGGATCCAGCCCCATATATACAGGAGTATATGGGAGATATCTCTAAGCCCCAGCTAGAGACTGGCAACCCTGGGTGTATATCAACTTTTGGTCAGTGAACCTATGCATGTGTTAACCACCTCTGGTCCTGAATCGTGGCCCTAGTGTGGTGTAGTGGTTAAGTGCGCAAATTCTAATCTGGGAGAACCGGGTTTGATTCCCCACTCCTCCACTTGCAGCGGCTGGATGACCTTGGGCAAGCCATAGTCCTGTCAGAGCTGTTCTTGAAAGAGCAGTTCTCTCAGAGCTCTCTCAGCCCCACCTACCTCACAGGGTGTCTGTTGTGGGGAGGGGAAAGGAGTTTGTAAACTGCTCTGAGACTCCTTTGGGTAGTGAAGGGCGGGGTATAAATCCAATCTCTTCCTCCTCCTCCTCCTCCTCCTCCTCTGAAATGTGACCCCATGCAGACAGACAGATAGACAACCTTTATTGGCATGTAAGAGATAAGATTACATTAAAATTTAGGAATACATCAAAAATATGGCTGTCGAGCGGCCAACAAAAAAAGAACTGATCAATTAATAGTTTCCCTGGTTCGAATTACAGATTGAAGAAAACAAGCAACATTAAAAGTTATAGAAGCGTTTTGCCTTGACACTCTCAGGAAGACCGTTGTGTAGCCCCCGCTTGAGTGCTTCCTAAAATCCCCTTTCCTCTATGGGATAACACGCAGGTCCCCCGCCCTTTAATTTAATTGCATTTATATTTGTCAGTGACCAGTAAAATGTTGAATCTAGTGGCTGTGGCCCATTCAGATAGAGCTCACTGCAGAAGTAGGCTTTCAGATT
>NW_015210004.1:0-1201 GCF_001447785.1 Gekko japonicus | reverse complement strand
CCCCCCCCCCATAATTGGCATGCTAACGGTTGCTTGTCTGCAACGAGAAAGAAGTTGTCAATTGCAGTGACACTTATAAAATCGCGGTGTAATCTTGCAAGTGGCCATACTCCACATCAGAGCCGGGTTTCTGGAGATTCTATCTTCGCCTTCAGAGCCGTTCCAGGTCTGGGGTTATCTCAGATCCTTCTGCTGTGGATAGCATAGCAAAGAAGCAGCTCGAGTTTAAAGGCACTGATGTAGAAAGCCCATCCCTTTATTGCTGCTGATACTTTCACTAGGGTTGCCAATTCCGGGTTGGGAAATACCCAGAGATTTGAGGGTGGAGCCTGGGGGGGGGGGGAGGAGATTGGATTCATACTCTTGTGGATGTTACTGGAGACTCAAAAGTTGTGTAATGGAGATTCTTCTTCTTGACCCTAGAAAGAAATCACCTGTATACGTTAACTGATGATTGTTAGTAAATAGGCTCCAGTTTCCCGGGCTTTCTCCCCATTGGCTTTGTGGCCCATGAGTCCTTGTATTGTGAGAAAGGGAGAAAGAGACTTCTGTCTCTACCTCCTCTATCCCATGGAAGTCCACAGAAGTCAGGAGTGCGAGACGAGAGTCTGGAACCAAAAAAAAACAAAGGATGGGGGAATTACATAAATTATACAGAAGAGGATTTTCGCTAAGCCGTTCTTGAACTCCATGCAATCCCCCCCCCACAAGGAGAGGTGTGCTCATATACATGCATTTAAATCACTTAAACCTGCTAATCCAATTCCACCTTTTATCTGTGTCAGAATAACACTTGAACAATGCTCCCTCTAAGCTGTGGAGTCCTGTGAGCAAAAATTCTACTTTGCGAGCGACTGGCATTAAAGTTGTGAGCGGGCCATTTGGCTACAGCATAGATTAGTTTGCTCTGAGTCTGGAGCCATCCTTCCTGATCCTAGACAAAAATGTGTGAGCTGGAGGCTAAGAAACTGTGAGCTAGCTCACAACTCAGCTTAGAAGGAACACTGCCCCCTGGCCTGGCCATCTCTCTCTCACCTGCTGCACGGCGCCTTTCCAAGAGAGCGTGCCAAGCTGTACGTGCTCTCGCAGGCCCTCTGACTTCTCATGGGGACTCCCAGTAGCTCTTCCCCCTGGCTACTGCTGTGGCACTGCCTCCCTCTAGGGCTGCCAAGCTCCAGGTGATGGCTGCAGATCTCCTGGG
>NW_015210003.1:0-1197 GCF_001447785.1 Gekko japonicus | reverse complement strand
CAGTTCGGCCAGGAGCAGGGGATGCACCGCAAGGATGTGCCAGCGATCCCACTGCCGCACTTGCCATGGCCCTTCAGGATGTACCACCCAGGTAGGTGGTTCTTTTTTGGTGCGGGGTTTTGGGCGAGAGGGACGAATCGGGGACGGCCGGGCAACGCTTCCCAGATGTTGCCGTGGGATCGCGCCCATTTGCCGCACATCCGTTCTGTCCCTCTACTGGCCCAAAACCTCTCATGTGACCGGGGCCATTGTGCACTGAGATTTGAAGCGCTTCTAGTTGGTCAGACATTGGTTTGAACATGTCGTTAATATTTTCAAGCATTTCGGATTTAAAGGTTTTTAAAACATCCATTAGGTCGTGCTTGGTAATTGCGCCGTGCTCTGTTGCTGCTGATCCTGATCCGGACGCCATTTTGTTTCTTGTCTGGTTTGATTTTGCTTGAAGGCTGTTTGCTCCGACAGCCAGATTTTGAGGTTGAGAGGGAATTGCGGGAGTGTTCTTCAAACAATTTTGGCCTCTGTTTGCTTTTCCCATGCCAAGTAGGAGGTTGGAATTGTGAGTAAGTTAGGTTTTGAGTCAAGGGTGGTGGGGTATCTTCAGAGCACGATCAAGTGGTGTCCGCCATGAATCGAGCCGACGGCCCACCCCCCATCGGCCAGAATTCATGACGAATTTTACTACATGAGCCAGTTCATGCCCATCCCTAACCAGAGTCTCCCTGGCATTGCCAGCAACTTGTTGATCTCACCTCTGTGTGCACGTGGGAGTGTTGTCAGCATGTCGGAACACTGCTGGCATGTCCCCCTCCCATTTTTCGTGTCATTTCCTCCTTGCTGGCCAGCTGATCAGAAGCAAGGGGAGGCAAGGGGCTGGCAAGAGCGAGAATATATACACCCAATGACAAAAAGGAAGCTGAAATATTGTTTTGCCACATTCCCTAACTTTATTTTCTCTCAGAAAAAAAAACAGCCTTGAAAGACACAAGCACGGCTTTACTCACTCTCCTTAAATCTATATTTGGTTTGGGACTCTCTTTGTGAGGATGAAGCTATGATAGTATATGGGTTATGAATAGTTAGGGAGAGAGAGAGAGACACCCTCTTGTTAAGCTGAAAAGATCCTGATGTACTAGGAGCCTTCAAATCTGCAAAGCTTTTGGGCCAGTGAAGGTGGATCAGTCATGAATGACATCATGC
>NW_015210002.1:0-1260 GCF_001447785.1 Gekko japonicus | reverse complement strand
AGGTACCAATAAAATTCACATAAAATCAGCTGAAACAGTTCAAATACAATGATTCTGAGTAAGGTGATCCATGGACTTATTCACATCTTTACCTTCTCACAGACTTTAACACAGAGTAGATTCAGATCAAGTTGTGAAACTGCTACATAATAATTGGGGGGCACATTTTATGATGCTGAGATATTCATAAATGAAGAAAATGTTATGATGAGTTTTGCATCTCCATTTGTTACAGAAGCTGCCCCCCCCCCATTTTGGCCCAGCTGACCTTGAAAGGTCTTGAAAGGTTCTTTTGTGATTGTGCTACTCACAATACAGTAAAATGCATCAACAATATTTTCAGGGGGTTTCCGAATGGTTTTAAGTGTGAATATTCATGCCACGTTAGGGGTGGGAAAAAGTAAGACATAAAATATATTTTCTTGTGACTGATATCACCTCATAGCCAAATCCAGCTATGTGGGTCAGTGACATTATAATGTTCAAAGTTAGAGTCCAGTGGCACCTATAAGACCAACAAAGTTTTATTCAAGATGAGAGCTTTCATGTGCACGCACACTTCATCAGACAATGAAATAGAATTACAGATCATAGTTGTATATATATAGGGGTGGCTTGTTAAATTAGCAGGCAAAATAGTAAAGATTTTTTAACAGATCAAAAGAACGACAATCTTGATTTCTGGTTATCATCTGTTTGGGTTCAACTGGAGGGAAAAAACAACATAGGTAATAAATAAGTCAGAACTGGAGATTGATGTGCCCTAAATTGTGAGAATCCAGTCCTTAGACCCCCATTCATCTCCTTTCTAGCATGGAGGTGAGCTTTACAGAATCTTGGCTGTATTGAGTATTTTCCTTGTTCCCAAAACAGAGTATTATATTTAAATCTATCATTCCAAATTACATTAAAGAAGAAGAAGAAGAAGAAGAAGAAGAAGAGATTGGATTTATACCCCACCCTTCACTCGGAGTCTCAGAGTTGCTTACAACTTCCTTTCCCTTCCCTTCACCACAACAGACACCCTGTGAGGTTGAGAGAACAGCTCTGACAGAACTATGGCTTGCTCAAGGTCATCCAGCAGCTGCAAGTGGAGGAGTGGGGAATCAAACCCGGTTCTCCCAGATTAGAGTCCGTGCACCTAACCACTACACCAAACTGGCTCTCATTACATATTCGTTTATATTCTTAATTGTTAATTTAACAATTGTTAACTTGTTCTGTTAAAAATATCTTTACTATTTTGCCTGCTAATTTAAC
>NW_015210001.1:0-1559 GCF_001447785.1 Gekko japonicus | reverse complement strand
CTCCAGAACAGTGATGAATTGGCACAGTTGGATGAATGCAAGAGGAATTGCTTTCTGCAGTGAACTAGCCATTTCCCAAACTATACTGAGCCCAAGCTTGAACAGGGTCACATCTGCATAATAATTTCCCCTCTCAGCAGCTTCTCACAGAATTATCCCCATGATGGTGTCACTTGAGAGGATAGGAAAGCAAAGAAATAAAGGGATTACTAAAGGGAAATGAGGAGTTGGCAGAGAAACTAAATAACCTTTTTGCTTCTGTGTTCACTATGGAAAGTGTGGGGCACATACTCATGTCCAAGTCCCTATTTTTAGGGAGTCTGAAGAACTGAGCCAAATTGAGGTGATGAGAGATGAACTTCTATTGGGGAAATTAAAAACCTGTAAGTCTCCAGGGCCTGGTGGCATACGCCCAAGAGTTCTTAAGGAACTCAGTTGTGAGATTGTTGATCTACTAACCTGTATATGGTAACCTATCACTAAATTCAGCCACTGTACCAGAGGGAGTGGAGAGTAGTAAATGTGACACCAATTTCTAAAAAGGGATCCAGAGGGGAACCAGGAAATTACAGGCCAGTCAGCACAACATCTATCCCAGGCAAATTAGTAGAAACTCCAGAACAGTGATGAATTGGCACAGTTGGATGAATGCAAGAGGAATTGCTTTCTACAGTGAACTAGCCATTTCCCGAACTATACTGAGCCCAAGCTTGAACAGGGTCACATCTGCATAATAATTTCCCCTCTCAGCAGCTTCTCACAGATAAAATTGTTAGGCACAGATAGAGGGACAAACCTTGCTGGGGGAAAATCAGCATGGCTTCTGCAAAGGAAAGTCCTGCCTCACCAGTCTTTTGGAGTTCTTTGAGAAAGTGAACAAGCATGTAGACAACAGTGACCCAGTAGACATTATATACCTGGACTTTCAAAAGGACTTTCACCAAAGACTCCTGACTAAATTTAGCAGTTATGGGATAAGAGGACGGGTTCTCTTATGGATGGATAATTGGTTAAATGACAAGAAGCAAAGAGTAGGAATCAATTGATAGTTCTCACAATGGAGGGAAGCAAGCAGTGGGGCCAGTAACAACAGCCAGGGCTCATTCATCTGTACATCCCTCTAATGTGCTATCACGTTCTGTCTTCTTCCATTGACGTTAGCTGGACTGGACAGACTCTGGACAAGAAAATAAATAGACACAAATCTTGTGGTGGAGCATTTCAACCCTCCTGGACATTCAGTAGCAGACTTAAAGGCTGCAGTGTTTTGGAAGGAGAGTTCCAAAGGAAAACTCTAGTGGAAAAATGCTGAGTTAGAATTCATGCAGAGTTTACAGTCTTAAATTTGGGCTCAGTAGAGACTGGGGGTGGCTAGAGCTACCTGCCTTTTACATGTGTACCTTGCCGTTCACCCGGAGAGCTCAGGGCGGCACACACGGCTTTTCCTTCTCCCACTTTCTCATCCCAACAATGCTGTGAGGTAGGATAGGCTGAGACTGGCCCAAGAGCAGCCAGTGAGCTCCATAAGAAGGTGGGGATTTGAATCATGGTCTCCCCAG
>NW_015210000.1:0-1218 GCF_001447785.1 Gekko japonicus | reverse complement strand
TCTCGATGCTTGGGGATCCAACAATAGCAAGCTAATTTTGTGTTTAATAGATTATAAATACATAACACGGAAAAGGAACCCCCTAGGTATACTTCTGGGTAGCAATCTCTTCCAAAAGATAACTGGAGTTACAACATTGACACTCATCTTTGCATTAATCCATACCTGACGTGTATTCTTCACATAAATCTAATTCCAGTTCCTTAATCTAACTGAATGCAAGGTTTAGGTTTGAAGTACACATTGCATGGAGTGCTGGAGGCATGCCTGAAAGCAAGTTATTCTGGCGAAACTGCACTTTGACTCAAGGACAACCCAAGACAGACTTAATCCAATAACAGTACTGATATCCAGCTGCTGATAAGGATACTGCCAGCCACTCTAATCAGATTTTAACCCTGGTAGCTGGCAAACTCCAAAGAACAGCCACAAAAATATTGTGGAGTGGGTGGCAATGAATTCCAGGCACTCTTCTGCCACAACACAACTACTACAATCTTTTTATACCTATAATGAAAACCATTCATGCAATATGTTACCAGCACAATCCTAAGCAAATCCCCCTGGGTTCAACAGGACTTGTACCCCTAGTTTCAGTGATCAGGACTGCACTCTCAGGAGCTTCTAAGCCCAAATTTAAGACAAACAAGATCAAATTAAGGAAACAAACACGCCTTTGCCTAACTTCTGTAGCCCTCCTTCCCAGATCAAATGGACCCCAATTTAATTGCCAGCCTCCACCTCTTGAATTCCACACTCACTCATCTTCCATTCTCCAACCACCACCACCACCTTGCACTTTTGCAATGCAAAACTAAAAAGCCACCGCCATTCTACTGCAGTTCTACCACCACCTTGCACTTTTGCAATGCAAAACTAAAAAGCCACCGCCATTCTACTACAGTTCTACCATTTACCACAAGAGTGAATGAGAGCTGTTTAAGACAGAAATATGAAGTGCCAAATAATAACTAAGTAAAAAGCAGGCACATTTTCCTTCTATGCAGGCATACAAACACACACACACAAAAATTGGACATTCTGTACGTACTTGGTATTCTAGCTCTCAAGGTTGTCTTTTGGTCAAACCCATACTGCTTCGGAACAGAAGTTTGAGATTCTTTTTTAAAACATGGAAATAATAAAAAATGATTAGATTCACGGTGAACCACTGTGTTTCTGTTTCTAAACAGGATGAACATAAGAACATAAGAGATG
>NW_015209999.1:0-1218 GCF_001447785.1 Gekko japonicus | reverse complement strand
TGTCGGGGCTGCCTGGCTATTCCAATTCCTCAGGAAAAGTGTCGATTTCTCCGTGAAAAATTTCATTGTATCAGAGGAAGTGTGCTTTACACACGAAAGCTCATACCTCGAATAAAACTTTGTGGGTCTTAAAGGGGCCACTGGACTCAAGCTTTGTTCTACTGCTTCAGACAGGGTTGCCATTCCTGATTGGGGTGGGGGTTCTCCTGATTTTGAGCCCCCAATCCGGCCGCTGGCTAGCTGGCCAGCGGGGGAGCCCTGCCCCCAAACAGCTAAATGGTGCCCAACGTGTCAGGCGCAATGATGTCCCCCCGGAGGTGACTTCATCACACCAGGCATGTTGTGGGGGGGGGGGACGCTCTAGCATTTGGCCAAAAACCTCTATGGTGACCACAGAGTTTTTAGCTGAATGCTAGAGTGTCCCCGCTGTGATGTTGCCTAGCGTGATGACGTCACTACCGGGTGATGTCATCGTGGTGCTGATGCTTGCCGTGCATGCCTGAAGATCCCAGACAGCAGCCAGGAGTTCCCCACCGCCAAGAGGTAGGGACTTGGAAACCCAAGCTTCAGACCAACAGGGCTGCCCACCTGGATCTTCCTTAGGAAAGGACACTGCATGAAAAGGAGAAGATGGTGGCCACTTGGGATCTTCTCTGGAAATTCCCTGCTGGAAAGATTAGACCTGTGTCTATGATGGACAGCTTAGCTCTCCAGGGTTCCCAGTCCCCAGGTGTCAGACTAGAACTCACTGCCCAAGGATGTAGTGACAACCACAGGTACAGATGGCTTTAAAAGGGTATTAGACAGATTCATGGAGGAGAGGTCTCCCTTTAGGTGACGAAAGGGAACCTTCACATTTTGGAGGCTGTAGCTCTCTATAAGAACACCAGTGCCAGGACACAAAATCAGGGGGAAGGCCTCGGCCTCTATTCCCTGTTGTTGGCCCTCCAGAGGAACTGGTTGGCCACTGTGTGAGACAGGAGGCTGGGCTAGATGGACCGCTGGTCTGATCCAGCAGGGCTCTTTAGATGGTCCTTTCAAGAGAAGGGCTTGGCCTCTATGCCCCATTGTTGGACCTCCAGAGGAACTGGTTGGCCACTGTTTGAAATAGGATGTTGGACTGGATGGACCACTGGACTGATCCAGCTGGGCTTTTCTGATGGTCTTATCGAGGGAAGGCCTCAGCCTTTACGCCCTGTTGCTGGCCCTCCAGAGGAA
>NW_015209998.1:0-1198 GCF_001447785.1 Gekko japonicus | reverse complement strand
TACATTATTATTTTATTTTGATTGGACTCTGGGACCTTCGACTCTTGAAAGCCCATACCCCAATATCTTGTTAGTCTCTAAGGTGCTAGGTAAAGGTAAAGGTTCCCTTGTGACAGCAGTCTTCACACCTGGCCCGGATAAGAAAGAAGAACTGAAAGCTGAGTCCTCCTGACTCCCCCCCATGTGTGACTCGTTTAAGGGAGCGCCTGCGGCAAAACTTAGCAACCAGGCAAAGAGAGGCCAGGCTACAAGGGAGACACTCAGCCAGCCCAGAGTTTTAACAGGAGCCTGGCTGATCGTGCAGCTGGCTAATTGGTAGCAGCATTTAACTCCACACTTTGGGCAGTACTCTTCATGGAAGCAACGTCAGCTTCGTGTTGCTAGTATCCACTCCGGCTCGGCTTTTGCACCTAGACCTTCGGACTCCCTGGCTTTGGACTTGGCTCTGTGTTTCTGGCTCCTGACCCCGGTTTAGCTTTTTGGACTTTGCACTGTCTTTTTGGACTTGGCTCTGTGTTCCTGGCTCCGGACCTCGGCTTGGCTTTTTGGACTTTGTACCGTCTTCTTGGCTCCTGACCTTGGCTTGTTCTAGACTCCCTTTGACTGGCACCCCAGCCCGTGACAGTGACTGGCGCAGGGTCACCCAGCTTTTCTGTTCACCTGCGGCTTTCCCTCATTTCCGCGGATGATTCCTCCCTCCCAGGAGCAAAAATGCAGTTTGCCTCCTCTTGCGGTGCAGCATGGGAATTCTTGGAAAAAGTGACGTCTGATGCTGCGGAGCAACAGGGAACAAACTGCGTTTTTCTGCCTGGGACTGCAAAAACATCTGCAGAAGTGAGGGAAAGCAGTGGGGGAATACAAGTGCAGGCGCGGGGGAACTTGACACTGTGGCAAACGTCCTGTCCTCCACACCGCACTGGCTCTCTTAAGCCAAGTGATGCGCTCTGGGTATACCCGGCGAAAGGGAGGATTTCCATATATTCTAGGGTCCTTCCTGACCTTAAAATCCTGCCTTTCTTTACAGAAGCCTTTGCTTCCCTCCTGCTGTGGTAAAGCGGCTATTTAGACTACAGACCCCTGAGATAATGAGCTGGTCTTAAAGTGATGGGGTATGTGGGGGGGGGGGGCTGGCTGCTGCCGCCCCCCAGCTCCCAGAGAGACGTCCCCTTCAGTTTGGTGCAGTGATTAAGTGCGCGGA
>NW_015209997.1:0-1195 GCF_001447785.1 Gekko japonicus | reverse complement strand
GGTTGCCAGGTGCTTACCTTCTTCCGGTGTGGGGGGGTTCATGCTGCTCCGAGGTCTTCTTCCCCGGAGTCACCATAGAGTTTTTAGCCAAATACTAAAGCGTCCCCCGTGCGATGTGCCAGGTGCAGTGACATCATTGCGCTGGGTACGTCGGGCACGGCGAGGTTCTTCGGGGGAAGGGCTTGACCCACTGGCCAGCTGGCTGCCGGCGGATTGGGGGTCCCAAAACTGGGGGGAACCCTGTCCCCATTGGGAGATGGCAAGGCAACCCTAGATCCCTGACAATAGGGCTGCTTTGATGTGGTGAGAATGACTCTCCTTCTCAGCTGAGGGCCTGGGAGGGAAGAGGGGCTGTCCGAGGTTGCATCTTGTGGAGTCTTCAGAAGACAGCCTTTCCTTCCTTTCCATAGTACTCAAGAGCTCTTAGACACACCCATGACCCAAACTGCCTCTAGAGCTCTTTCCCACCAATCTCCAGCCACTCATCAGAAGCTTTAAGATAAAGCAAGCCAGGCACAGGTTGAACCAAAGGTCCTTTCAGCTCCAGTACCCATTTTCCATCAGTGACCAGCTACATGCTGAAGGGAGATCTGCAACCAGGGTGCGCTGGTGAAATTCATATTCTGCTATCGGGCAGTCGTCAAACTTACGACTTCTGCACGTGGAGGTCACACAGTCTTGTGCAGTAAGTGGGAGGCCATGGACGTGTCTCATCTTTTAAAAATAGTAACAGCAGACACTGCAACTCTCTGGGGTAATGAGTTCTACAGCTTATCACATGCTGGGTAAAGAAGTATTTTTCATCTTAAGTAAAATCTCTACCAGGATTGCCGTTTTAGGGTTTTTAGAGTTTCTCCCCAATATTTTGTCTGGAAGGGAGAAGGTTATTTCCCCCCTATGCGTTTTCTCCATACCCTTCCTAAATTCATACCCTCTTATCATTCGGGGTTGACAATTCTGACTTGGGAAATTCTTGGAGCTATGGGAGCAGTGCTTTGTGAGGGCACTGGAAGCAATGGAGGATGAGGGCACCTCCTTCTGGGGCTCACAGAATTGGACCCCCCACTTCAATCTTTTTGAAACTTGGCGGCTTTTTTGAGGAGAGGAACTAGCAGCTCTGCTGCAGATTTGGTGCCTCTGCCTCAATCAACAGCCCCCCAGAGCTACAGATACCCCTGGATCAATTCTCCATTGT
>NW_015209996.1:0-1210 GCF_001447785.1 Gekko japonicus | reverse complement strand
ATGGTCTGATTCAGTATAAGGCATCTTCAAGGTATGGGCTGATTCAGAGTCACGAGATATCTGTGATGAAAGAGGGTTTGAGGATGATCACTCTCTCTTAGGAAATACATCAACAGACGTCATGGTGCCCGCGGGCACCATGTTGGGGATCACTGAACTAGAGCAAACAGGAAATTATTGGACTATTTAGGTAATAGGGGAAACATTACCAGGGCCGGAGCTTTCTCAGTGGCGGCCCCTACCTGGTGGAACGAGCTCCCGGAGAAGATCAGGGCCCTGCGGGACCTTTTGCAGTTCCGCAGGGCCTGCAAGCCGGAGCTCTTCCGCCAGGCATTTAAGTAGGAGGAGGAGATCAGGGCCCTGCGGGACCTCTTGCAGTTCCGCAGGGCCTGCAAGACGGAGCTCTTCCGCCAGGCATTTAAGTAGGAGCCGCCGCTACTGCAGGCTCTCGCTCCTGCAGGTTGTTACAACTGAACATGGCCCATGGTTTTAACAACAAATGGTCTAAGAGTAGAAAACATCGTGGACCATCTGGGCAGTGGCAATTTATTCCTGTAATATACCATCTAGACTAATTTTAATCTGCCGCCAGCACTTTGTATTTATAATGTTTTACTGTATGGTGAATATTGTGTATTTTGCGGGGAGGGCGGGGTATAAGTTTGATAAATAAATAAACATTAACAAATTTAATGAATGGGCTGTTTGGAACAAGAAGTAATGAATAATGGGAGAACGAGTACTGGAAAAATAGAAATGCCCAGTGAAAAGAAACCATCCCTGGTACTTGCTCACCAATGGGGAAAAAGGGACCTAAGACAAGGACAGGCCAAATGCTCCATCAGGGGACTGACTTTTAGGGCCTTGGGGAAGAGAAGCCACACAGGACAGGTAATTAAATAATTATCATATGGCATTGTGTGTAGGATAGCCAGGAGATCCTGAGATTGTCTGGCAGCCAGAAGTTCTAGCTTGTTTAGCATTATGCACCACTAAGGGGTGAGCTAGAGTTGTTTTTAAGGCAAGAGATTCAGAGATGGTTTGCCATTGCCTGCCTCTGCATCACGACCCTGGTATTCCTTGGAGGTCGCCTTTCCAAATGCTAGCCAAGGCGAACCCTGCTTAGCTTCCAGGTCAGGGCATGGGACAGGTAGGTGCACCTGATTAGGAACTGCATCAGATGTATCTCAGGATGGGTAGATGCACCTGA
>NW_015209995.1:0-1293 GCF_001447785.1 Gekko japonicus | reverse complement strand
TGCCTGTTATTTCTACAGATATTACCAGTTGGTTGAGATTGTTCATATGGGACAACTATCCCCCAAAACAAATATTCAGATTTTTTTTCAAGGACAGAATTTTATGAGCTTAGTTTAATTGGTGTACAGATTTGCTTTCAACTAAGTAGTCCCTAACATGGTCTACAACACAATAAAAATCAAGCATGCACAAGTAAAATGCAACTAAAATTCAGTTTAAATATAGCAATAAAAATAAGCAGTAGTCAGGTTTTCAGTAGTGCCAGCCCCCCTTACGGATCCAATGTTAAATCCTCCAGAAAAGATAGGTCTTCAGACTAATAAGGGGATGTTGCCTTTAGGTACAGAGGGGCTATCGGGGGCTTCCTTAAAGGGCCAGCCCCACGAGATAGTTTTGAGAAGATTTTTTTTTGAGAAGAGGGTTCTTTGAGAAGAATCGAGGGGCACGTGAATGGCCCCCTTACTTCTTCTCAAAAGCATTTAAAGGGATCCTTTAAAATAAATGCTTTTGAGAAGAAGCAGGGGATGACACGTGCCCCTCTCCCTCCCTCCTGCAAGCTTTAAAGGACCCTCCAACTGAACGGTGGGCCAAGTGCTCCCCACAAGTCCGCTGAAGGGCCCTTTAAATCATGCAGGAAGGAAGGGAGAGGGGTGGCCGCCAGCAGTCAGGCTTGGGGGCAGATTGGAGCTGACATAAAAACAATGGCAGCCCCACCAGAATTCTTTTTTGCCCCACAAGCCACAAAATCCTGGCTACATGCCTGAAGGGAAGCAGTCACCCCCATCCCCAGGGAAAGTGAGTGCCAAGTGTTGGTGAACAACAGCCACGGTAAGGCTGATTGGATTTCCCAAGGAAGACCCCTTGCAACTGGTATTTCACATGTTAGTTCAGATCAGGCATTATTGAAACAATGTCCATTTAAAAGTACAGGCACCAGACTTGTGCAACGAGTGTCACGAGACAGGTCTACCGTACGATAGTATGCAACAAGTAGAAGAAGAAGAGATTGGATTTATACCCCGCCCTTCACTACCCAAAGGAGTCTCAGAGCGGCTTACAAACTCCTTTCCCTTCCCCTCCCCACAACAGACACGCACTTAACCACTACACCAAACTGGCTGCCCAGTGATAACTGTCTGAAAACTGGCTGCTGGGTTTGGAACTCTTATCCACACAAGCAAATTTCCGTTGCATCTGCTGTACAGTCCAATGCTTTTTTGCAGGCTAAACCATCACACTTGGGGAAATGAAAGGCTGTTTTTCTCTGTAATTATTCCACCACGATTCTTCAA
>NW_015209994.1:0-1392 GCF_001447785.1 Gekko japonicus | reverse complement strand
GAGACCATCACCACCCTGAATGGGTGAAGATAACATGGGGATCTTAAGAAGGTCATCCTACCCTAGTTAGGGGCTTAATTCTCTCTGTAGGGTCTTTTATGTGTGGCTAAAAGGAAATGGAGCTGCGGTGGCTCAAGTGGTTAAGACGCTGAACTGCAGGCTGTGGAAGGTCAGTAGTTCAGCGGTTCAAGACCCGGGTGCCGCAAGACAGGGTGAGCTCCTGTCTCTAGTTCCAGCTCCTGCCAACCTAGCAGTTCGAAAGCAAGAAATTGCAAGTAGATAAATAGGTACCACTTTGGTGGGAAGGTAACAGCGTTCCGTGCGCCTCGGTGTTTAGTCATGCTGGCCACATGACCACGGAAACGTCTTCGGACAGCGCTGGCTCTTCGGCTTTGAAACGGAGATGAGCACCGCAACCCTAGAGTCGGATTCGACTGGCTTTCGAGCAAGGGAACCTTTACCTTTACTTTAAAAGGAAAAGAACCTTGATGTGATGGAAATCTTCTGCGTATTCATCTGTATTTGTTAGCATGCACGGTGTTATGGAATCCTGGAAAAATTACTGTTCAGAATTGCTCTGTGTAAAAAAGGGGGGGGGAAGTCTATGGACCAGTTGTTTTGATGTAGAATTTTTAAATGAGTCACATATTCCCCGTTCCTGACCTCTTCCCCAACTAAATCTCAGATCTTGGCCATACAATGCAAGCACCGCATGCCTTGAATATATACAAAATGTATGTATACAATCAGTCTCACTTCAGGAGACTTGCTTATTTTGTATTAATCAAAGTCAGAATGCATGGCCTACTAGCCTAGAATTCTGGCCAATTAGATACAGTGTTGGGTTTTCTTCTCTAATCACAGGAAAGGGGCAAATCCTGCTTTTGAAAGTCTCCACTGGCCAGAACATGCAGTGGAGGGAAATGTGACAAAAGGATATAACTACTTTCCTCATGTACTGGTCATTACAGTATCTCCCACTGGCTAGGGAATTAGAGGGCAGCAGGATCATTCCGGCTTCTTTGTGATTAGTCAGTGTGCTACTGGGACAGGTTTGCTCCTGTCTCTGAAAATGCAAGGGACATTACAAAAATGAAAACTTGTAATCCACATAATCTAGAAACCCAATATGGCACAGAGATTGGAGGCTCCAATGCTTCCAGAAGAAGAGCACTGCTAGATCACGCCCATGGTCCATCCATTCCAGCATCCTGTCTCACACACTGGCCAACCAATCACTCTGAAGGGCCAACAACAGGGCATAGAGGCCTCTGGGATTCAAAGGCTTACTGCCTCCAAATGTGGAGGTTACCTTTAGTCACCGCAGCCAACAGCAGTAAGGAACAAGCATGTAGATAACGGTGACCTGGTCTAATCCCTGTCCATGCAGAC
>NW_015209993.1:0-1281 GCF_001447785.1 Gekko japonicus | reverse complement strand
CTAAAATGCATGTGCAAAACCTAAACTACCAGGATTTAAACGGAAGGTGCTTGCTGGACGCTACTGCACAGCTGCGATAAGCAATTGCGTAAATTTTCTTTAAAAAACCTTTGAGCACCACTTCTCACACGTCACAAGTGACGTTTCACCCCCAATCTAGAACAGTGCATTTTTAAAACTGTAGCTGCAGAATAAACACACTGGAGGAAAAAGAATGGTGGGTAAGGCAGGCACAGAACTGGAAGTCAAGACCGGAGGCTTACCGCTCTGAAAATCTGCTGTAAGATGTGCATGAGGAATGGCCCTTCATGGCAGGGCGGGAATTCGAACCCAGGCCTCCCCGATCCTATTTATTTTTATTTATTTCTCCCTCAAGAACTCAAGGAGGCATACAATAGAAATAAAATGATGACAAGAAACACAGTACAAACAGTATAAATAAAGCAAAAAAATTATAAAACGCATAAAAGGGCCAGCACCTTAACCACTGCATCACACTGGTTGAACTAGATGGAGACCCATAATCAGATCTGCATTTCGTTTAAAAGAAAAAAGCTAGCAGTGTCAGAGAGTAGCCATGCTGGTTGGCAGGGCTATTTTTGGCCATGGAGTTCCGGCTGGCTCCTGAGTTGGCCATGCCCAACAGGAACTCATTAGCATAACAGGCCACACCCAACAGCAAAAACTCATTAGGATTGGCTATATTAGGGGTGTGTGGCCTAACATGCAAAGGAGTTCCTGCTACAAAAAAAGCCCTGGGTTTTGACAACAAACAAGGTAAACAGAATAAGAAGCAAAAGGTGAATGTGGCTGGATGAGCACACTTCTGGTAACACGGGTGTGTGGCCTCATATGCTAATGACGTGCTATCATGGGGTGTGGCCTAATATGCTAATACGTTTCTGCTGGGTGTGGTCAATTATGCTAATGAGCTCCTGCTGGGCTTTTTCTACAAAAAAAAGCCCTGCTGGTTGGCAGTATAACAGTGCGTTGTTGTTGTTGTTCAGTCGCACAGTCGAGTCCCGGATCCACCCCCAAAGTATCGAGGTGTTTTCCAACCCAGACCTGGCAACCCTACCTGTGGGCCGCATAACAGCACTGGACGGGTCCCAGGCCTTATGTTTGACACCCCTGCTCTAACAAGGCTTCGTTATCATATCACGGTTGTTTTTCTTTACAGAGTTCGCCCCCTGGAGTCTTCTTGCGCGTGCATGATGATGTCACCAGGAAGTTGTTGGGCCGGGTCATGAGCGCCTATCATTTGAGGGAAAACTCTATGGT
>NW_015209992.1:0-1235 GCF_001447785.1 Gekko japonicus | reverse complement strand
GCTGCGCGAGATGTTCTAAGTCTCGCGATGCTAACGCTTCCTTCTGGGGAGTCTGCGTTCGGTTCCAGGTATGGGGCGCTGCGAACTCAGCCAGGCTTTGCTTGCGATGTATGACTCATGGTCTGCGGCGGCGAAGATGCCGTTTTCTGTTCCTGCCGGACGGATTTATTCTCCCGCAGCAAACGGTTGAAATGAAAGCATTGTGAGGAGCTCCTGCGCCTGAAGTGGACTATAGCACGCGAAAGGTTATGAGGCAATAAAACGTTTTAGTTTCTGAGATGCTACACGATTTTTGTTTCCATTGCAAAGAGTATCGAGCATGCCTGCAGCTGCCAGTGAAGCCATTTGCCCTTCTTTCAAATTGTTTCCCTGCAAGATGTTCGCTTCCGTTTCAGACCAAGCGGCTTAAGTAAAATGCCCGTACGTACATTTCTTAACAAAAAATAATCTGTCTTGTAGGAAAGTAAGCGGCTATCAAGGGCGAGTGAGTATTTAAGGTTTACGAGTACTGGTATAACACCATAAGCAATATTTAAATACACAGCTCCACCCCTTAGTCTCTGAGCAGCACTGTTGACGCCGCCGTTGCCCCGCGATGACGTGATTGGTGCGCTGAGAGGAGGCGAGGGCAGCGCCTTTTTCAAACGTCTTCCTATATCACGCTTACCGTGTTTAAACTTAAGGTAGTCTCCACCAGTGTTCCCTCTAAGCTGAGTTAGTGTGAGCTAGCTCACAGTCTTTTAGCCTCCGGCTCACAGATTTCTGTCTCCGCTCAGGAAGGAGGGCTCCAGAGCAAACGAATTTATGCAGTAGCCCAATCGCTCGCTCACCACTTTATTGCCAGTGGCTCACAAAGTAGAATTTTTGCTCAGAAGACTCCACAGCTTAGAGGGAACATTGGTCTCCACCTCTTCATTGCTGAGCTTTAAGCAACAGTATTAGGTTACCAGTGGCTTTCCTCTCTTGCTTACTGAAGACCAAGCATATCAACCGGCTTCTGTCTTTCCTTCGGTGTTTTATGTTTTGATGACGTGTAATCATAAAGGACTTATTCTCTTCTTCTCAGTATCGATTTGGTTTTTTTTAATATTGACTTCATCCATATAAAAAGGACTGCTCTTGATTGTAAACAATCTTGATTGTAAAGAATCAAGTCTTGAGCAAGTCTCCATGGAAGTAAGTCCAATTTTATTCTATACGGCTTAGTTGCAGGAAAGTATTCTTAGGACTGTAGC
>NW_015209991.1:0-1374 GCF_001447785.1 Gekko japonicus | reverse complement strand
GGAACCTGTCTTCCAGGCTAACTTTAAGCCCTTTGCATTTTGGAAGCAACACGCTGTGTGCACATGTTCGGGTAGACTCATGCAAGCCGGTCAGCATTTCCTAGATTTCTCGATAGTGACCAGACTGAGCTTGGATGAGCTCCCCCTCAACTTCCATTAACTCACAGGCCCTCCTTGCGTGTCGCGCGGAGACTTGCAATCTGATCCGCTCTGGTGCTCGTGCGCATGGAACCTAATGGCTATTCTGGATCGGTGAATGTGGAGGGTGATCTTATATATGTGACAGCTTATAAAAATAGGCACCCAGGATACAGCTTTGAAAAAAAGAGGGGGGGGAGATCCTCATAGTGAGATAGATGACGGATAACTTGGAAGATAGATTCAGGTGGGGTAGCCGTGTTGGTCTACAGCGACAGAACAAAATCCGAGTCCAGTTGGCGCCTTTAAGAGAAACTGCTGTCGCAGGTATCTGGTGTCTGAAACATTCCTTCGAACCTGTAACTTCGAGACACACTTTCCAACTACCAGTGTGACTCATAGAAAGGTATGTATGTCTGCATGAGCTGTAGACTAACAACTGACTGGTGGTGATTTCAACAAGGGGCTTTCAAGGCAAGTGAGGAGCCGAGGTGGCTTTGCCATTGCCTTCCTCTGCAAAGACTTCCTTGATCCCCCCCCCCCGTGCAAGTACCCAACCGTGCTTAGCTTCCAAGATCTGACGAGACCATGCTAGACCATGCTGGCCTTCACAGAAGGAGGAGGAGGAGATTGGATTTATACCCTGCCCTTCACTTGGAGTTTTAGAGCATTTTATAATCTCCTTCCTTTCCTCTCCTCACAACCTTCCTTTCCTCTCCCCACAACTGACACCCTGTGAGGTAGGTGGGGCTGAGAGAGCTCTGAGGGAACTGCTCTTGAGAGAATAGCTCTGAGTGAACTGTGACTGACCCAACGTCACCCAGCTGGGTGCATGTGGAATCAAACCCGGTTCTCCCAGGTTAGAGTCTGACACTCGTAACCACTGCACCAAACTGGCTCTCAAGGTTTTAGAAGGCGAGTTGTGTACATGTGTCATCAAGTCACAACTACCTTATGGCGACCCCAGCAAGGGTCTTTCAAGGCAAGTGAGAAGCGGAGGTGGCTTGCCATGGTCTTCCTCTGCAGAGTCTTCCTTGGTAGTCTCCCATCCGAGTACTGATCCTGCTTAGCTTCTGAGATCTGATGAGATGGGGCTATAACTGTATGTGCTGCCTTCCCTCACCATAGAAAGGTGGGTCATGTAAATCTCCAGCTTGCACTGTAGAGGCTGCGGAGAAAAATGGCAGATGAGGAGCAACACTTTTGAACCCTGTCCAGTTTGGTGTAGTGGTTAGG
>NW_015209990.1:0-1318 GCF_001447785.1 Gekko japonicus | reverse complement strand
TCCTCCTCCTCATCTTCTTCTTCTTCTTGGCTGGGCTTTTAATTTTTTTTGTAGTTCACAACTTTTATGCTGTGCTATAATTTTATAGAATCATAGAATCATAGAATGTTAGAGTTGGAAGGGACCTTGCATCTAGTCCAACCCCCTGCACTCTGCCACCCAAAGTAGAACTTTGTAAGCTACCGCAAGAAAGTTCTCTGAGGAAGTGGCATACACCTTTTTTAAACAAGAGGACCCTTTGAACAGAAGACCACATTGGCTCCTTGGCGAACTGGAGGGCAAGGAGAGAAAGGAGCACAAGGCAAAACTCAGAGGCCTGGCACACACAGAGATGTGCACCACAAGCAATGTTCTCTCTAAGCGCCACAGTGTTGTGAGCAAATGTTCTACCTCATGAGCAAAAAAACTAGTATCATTAAGGTTGTGAGTCTACATCTGACTTTTGCAGTTTTTTCCATCATCTTGTAAAAATCTCAGAATGAATGATTTTAAACTCTCTTTTAAGAATAATTTAAACATTATAAGAGAAAACAGAATCAAGTCAAATGTCCTCTACAGGGTAACCAGGCTTCCAGAGAACAGGTCTACCTGCCCCTTTCCACTATATTAGTAGACTTGGACTCCAGATAACAGGTCTATCCTCCCCGTTCCACTATATTGGTAGACCTGACCCCCCTTTCCATTATATTGGTAGGTCTACCCACCCCTTTCCATTATACTGGTAGATGTGGCCTCGGACTGTCACCCTGTGCTGAGCTTTAGAATACATATCAGCAGTGTTCCCTCTAAGATGAGTTAGTGTGAGCCAGCTCACAGTTTTTTAGCCTCTGGCTCACACATTTCTGTCTTAGCTCAGGAAGGATGGCTCCAGAGCAAACTAATTTATGCAGCAGCCAAATTGCTCACTCACAACTTTAATGCCAGTAGCTCACAAAGTAGAATTTTTGCTCACAAGACTCCATAGCTTAGAGACAAGGCTCCATAGCTTAGAGGGAACATTGCACACCAGTACTTGCGGGGTGTGTGTGTGTTTAGGGTTGCAGTTTTTTTTTTTTTTTAGTGAAACATGACAAACAGCATTAGAGGTCAAGTATAACAGAGGTTGAACAATCACTGTCCGAACCCTGCCTAACCTAACAAACAGGAAGTTGCTTAAATGTTATCAACCTGCCCAAACTACTTATTTATTCAAATATGTACATCCCACTTTTCCCAGTGACTCAAGGCAGCTTACAAATCATACTGAAAAGCAAGGAGAACATTTACCCTCATGAGATGGGATGCACTTCCCCCTCAGCAGTTACAGAGGGGAGGTTTA
>NW_015209989.1:0-1221 GCF_001447785.1 Gekko japonicus | reverse complement strand
TCTGAGTAGGGAAATATCTGGAGAGTTGGAGGGGTGGATCCTGTGGAGGGTAGCGTTTGGGGAGGGGAAGGACTTAGCAGGGTATAATGCCATAGGGGAACTGATCTCTGCCTGGCACACCCTGCTCTGAAGCACTAATTGGTGCGCCTAGGGTAGCCAACCTCCAGGTGGAGCCTGAAGATCACTGGGTATCACAACTGAACTCCAGACAACAGATCTCTCCCCCCCATGGAGATAATAACTGCTTTGGAGGGTGGGCTCTATGGCATTCTGTTCAGATGAGGCCTCTCCCCTCCCCAAACTCTGGCTTCCTTAGGCACAGAATATCCAGGAATTTCCCAACCTGGAGTTGGCAACCCTAGTTAGGATGGGCCCCAATGAGTTCCTCACAAAGGCCTGGAAAGGGTTTCCTTTTACCAGCAGCCACTGAAGGAAAAATTAGTCCCACAGAGGAGCCAAACAGGAGAAGTGTCTTCGTCAGGAGACACAGCCGTTTGCCAGCACTTCTGACAGGGAACAGTGGCTGAAGAGGGAGTGGGTGGGGAAGAGGAGCAGACCCAGCACCCGGCCAATGGCACGCGAGTATTCTTGAGTGGTGGCTGATGGGCCAATGGCTGATGGAACACATTGCACAGCCAATGGGAGAGCTAGAAAGAGAGACCCCACTACTCAATTATATATAAGGAGAGATGGCCTGGTCTGACAAAGTGACATTTATGTCAGATCCATCCCTCATAACAACTAAGCACAACAACTCTGGACTACACTAAACTGGCTCTCTGAAGGGTTATGAGCTTCTTAAACAAAAAATTTAAATGTATTAAGAGAAAGAGATCCAGGTTAGGTCAGGAAAATAAAGAAGCGCTACAGAAAGGAAATAAATGCAGATGTGCAGTGCAAACACAGTTTAAACCCTTTCCCTCACAAACTTCATGCTACTAAGGGTGGAAATAAAAAGGAAGAATCAAAGACATACAGGCCGGCTTCCTAAAGACAGCCGGGCAGCTCTGGAGAAGCGCAGCGGAATAGGATGGGAAAGTAGAGAAGTCAGCCTTACAGTGGTGAACAGGCTGGGATTCAAAACCTGCTACAGATTGGATGGACGGAGGGCAGACTTTTGATACTTTCTGCTAAGATGGAGGAGAGAAGGTGTTGGCATTGGGATGAGGGCATGGTGAAACGTCCATCTCTCTGGAAATGAGCTAATTTGAAAAGGGCTTT
>NW_015209988.1:0-1185 GCF_001447785.1 Gekko japonicus | reverse complement strand
GCCAGTCACACCAGCTTAGCCTAACCTACCTCACATTATTGCTGTGAGGGTAAAATGGAGGAGAGAAGAACATTGTTGTGATGGACAGTGCTTTGAAAGCTCATAAGTGCTGTATAAATATGTGATAGGCTATGCTTTGAGAACTCATAAGCGAAAACTCATGGGACAAATTGTGAAGGGTTAATTCCTCACAGAGCCAGAGAGCCTTTGAGTGACAGGCTGCTCAAGCAGTTTTCATTAAACAGGTTCAGTTGAGAAGAAAGAGTTGGGAACTGACTGCTGAAGAGAATTCAATTTAGCACTGACTGAGGACCAAGAAGGTTGGCAAGGAGGAGTGGGAGGATCACTGAAGACTCCCATTTGGGCAAAATAAAGTGAAATAGATCTTCTAGTTTAGAGAAGTAATTCCCCGTCCAGTTGAAAAAGAAGATAGCTTAAAAAGTGGAGTGATCACTGGTGTGTTTAAAGAACGAATTTGGGTACTTGGTAGTATATCCTTGCTGTCTGAAACTTGAGTCAGTTAAACTCAAGAACTTATACTGGAGTGCCTAGCAGACTGTCACAGAACAGCCAGGCCCTGGAGACAGCTCTGACTCATCTGATGAAGAACAGCCAGATTCTCTGCCTGTTAGTCACCAACCAGCTGCAGCTGAGCAATCAGATGAGGAATCACAGTTAGGAGGCTATGATGTGTGTGTTTCATCTCCCTGCCTGGAGCTGACAGTTCGGGGTCAGCCAGCTGCCCCATCTCCTCCAGGACCCCCAGGTCTGCAAGAGCAACATCGACAAAGGTGTAGAGGGGATTTACATTCCCGACGCAGGTCAGCACACCTTGGAGCTCAGCACCAGCAATCAGTTGCAGAGGAAGGAGAAATATCACCAGAGAAGACATGAAACAGCTGTCACAGGCATGTCGTAGGGCTCAAAGGGTATAAAAAGTATGGGGGAGGAGCCCTTCAGCGTGGCTTCAGCACCTTAGACAATCACCTGCTGCTGTAATAGTCTTGGGTTTTTTTGGTAAAGTGACCTTAGCCTGCTGAGACAACTCATGTACAATTTACGGAATCTGTTATTAAACTCTGGCATCCTGCTTCTGATAACCAGCTCCCGTTATCTGCCTGAGTTAACTCTGCATAGATCAGCACCTGCCTGAAGCAGAACACAGTTATAGAAACAACCAGGGAA
>NW_015209987.1:0-1200 GCF_001447785.1 Gekko japonicus | reverse complement strand
GTGGGCAGAAGCCCCCAAAATTGGGGGAATTCCTGTCCCAACCTGGAGACTGGCAAGCCTACCAGAGAGTTAGGTGCAACAGAGAATTAACTGTGTGTATCCCAAAATACAAATGTAGGGAGAGTCTGTTCCCACTTCTCTGCATTGGCACCCAGGGTCCAAAGCCCCTTGACAATTGCTCACTATTGCTTCCATTAATCAGAGGGGGATCCGGACAGAGCTGTTACAGAACCCCATTTTAAGCCTTTCCTCGGAGATAAAAACCAATTTGTTAGGACAAACAAAAATGTTAATGTATCGCTCTTGTTCCTTTTGCGCCTTCAAATGTACAGCAGCCAAAGTTCTACTTTTCGTAATAACTTTGCTCTTTCTTCCTTTGATTTGCTTTGGAAATGTTGCATGGAAAAATAAGGAATGAATAAAACATTTTTTTTTTTTGCAGTCTTCCTTTTGCAGGCAATCCCTATTTGACAAGAAGCCTATCAGCAGTGGGGAAAAAATCATCCTAAGGGAACAGCAGAACATTTTTTAATTCAAGAGATAACAAAAAGCTTTGAACTTGGAGTGCCTGAGAAATCAGTCTGAAGCCGTTTCTTCTCCAAATTCTTTCCAATAGTTTATATAAAATGTGGTGGGGGACTTAGCACGTAGGCACACATGCTTTCTTTTGTGAAACATGAATATCGTTCTAAATACATTATGTAGCTTTGCAGCTGAGTCGGCCTGAATCCTGCTTCTCCCACCAGGGCTAGATAGGTTGGTGGCGCACTACGGCTGCTCTGCCAGGCCAGTCATTTCTCAGAGATGGCAATCACCCAGCCGATGACAACAACAGAAATTCTGCTTGCCAGTCAGAGATTAGTAAATGACACAAGCAATAATCAGATGAGCGGAGAGGGTCTTTTGGGGTACAAATTGCAGGCCCCACTTGGATTATCCTTGGTCAGTCTCTATGGTATGGCTTTTAAAAAGAGGTGCATATCCTGCATATGCAGGGAGAAAAGAGGGTTTGTGCTAATTGCCCTGCCCCATCTATATATATAAAAGAAAGTCCTCTCACCATAAAATCAATGCCCAGGCCAAACCCCTGGACCTAGAAACACCAAATTCGGGGAGAGCACTCCTACCGTGACGTAGATGCTCACTAAGGAGGGATTTTTAATAAATTCTACCCCTAAGCAGAGGTCATTTCGGGGGGGA
>NW_015209986.1:0-1221 GCF_001447785.1 Gekko japonicus | reverse complement strand
TCCAGCCGTGAAAGCCTTCGACAACATAACTTAGGGACACATAAGTTCTTAAATTTTCTAAGCATACTAGCCAGAAGCATGTTATTCAATGATTTGTTGATTGGGGGGGGATTCAGTAGTCCAGACTAGCCCAATCCCATCAGAGTTTGGAAGCTGAGCAGAGTTGACCATGGTGAGGACTTGGATGGGCAACCACCAAGAAAGAGTAAGGTTGCCATGCTGAGGAAGGCAATAGCAAACCACCTCTGCTCCTCTCTTACCCTGTAAACCTCATGCTGGGGTCACCATAAGTTGGTTGCTACTTGCTGGCACACAGTTATTATTAGGGACACATAAGATATTGTAAAGTTCTCGTGTTTGTTGAGCCCCAGCATGGAGATTTTGCATCAGTCAGTCCATCGGAATTTTGTTGCTTCCAGACTCTAGGGTTGTCAACTCTGAGTTGGGGAATACCTGGAAATTTGGGTGGAGAGCTTTCGGTTAATGGCGACACGCTAGCAGACGTCTCTCCTGGACCTCCTGGGAGACGATCTGAGCACCTGCGGTGAAGAGGGGGCTCAGTTGTCCGTTCCCCCCCCCATGGAGCCGGTGCGAAAGGCTCCTTGCCATGGAGATTTTGAGGGGTAGCCTCTTCCACAGCAAGATGCTGCGGAATTGAGGCACCCCTCCACCCTGATGGTCCTGCCACTGTTGCATCCGTACGGATCCAGAGCCGTCGGCCAGGACAAGCGTTGGAGATCAGGCGATTTAACCACGATTGAGCGAGGTCCCCGGACCAACACTGAACAGTGAGTCAAGTAAAAAAGAGATGCTAAAAAACTAAAAGAAACCCCCCCCTGGGAACAGCGAGATGAGCAAGTGGGGGAGGGGCTCCTCCCACATGCATAAACAAAACAACAATTTGCCAAGGGGGGAGCAGAAGTAAAAATGTGGAAATATGTTTTAAGAGACTTACCGGAGCGTAGATAAGCGCTTGGGTTAATTTCAGAGACTTCAGCAACTTTTACTAAAAGTAAATAACCCTCAAACATGGTGGGGAAGAAAACAGAGAAAGACAAGCTAGCAAAAATGAAACTAACGGGAGGCTTGAGTCCCCGGATGGAGGACTCCTCAGAGCTATCCAAAATGCTAGCAGAAACCATGCGCCCTCGGCTGGACCAAATGACCAACATTAACGAGCAGCTAACTGTATTGAATCAAAACCTTGCAGCTCAGCAGCTC
>NW_015209985.1:0-1362 GCF_001447785.1 Gekko japonicus | reverse complement strand
CAACACAGTGGTGTAGGAGTTCCTGTTGCCCCTAACAGGGCCATTGCTACAGCAATCATGCACTACGATAGACTGGGTGAGGGGAAGTGGGTGAGTAGGTGAGCTTCACTGGAACAGGCTGCCTCATGATTATTTGACAGGGAAACCACAGTAGATCATTGGAATCTGTTCTGCCGCAGATGTGGGGAATAGAGAGAGTAGGATTCGACTCAGGGAATGTGAACATCTCCAGAAAAGAGGTAGACAGACGAATCTTAAGTCTAAATCATTTGGGGATTTGGATTACCAGGCTACCAGCAGAGTGAGAACATGTACTTTGACGGCTGGAATCACCCCGTGAAGCTCTGCGTTTAGCCCACTACGAGTAGGTTTTGCACGACATGTCATGGAGATGACAGCAGGATTGTCCTCCGAGCTCAGCTGGATCAAAATATACTGAGCTGACATCAACTTTATTGATTTACCCCTTAGTATTTTTCTTATACCGGAGCTGCGGTGGCTCAAGTGGTTAAGATGCTGAACTGCAGGCTGTGGAAGGTCAGTAGTTCAGCAGTTCGAGACCCAGGGTGCCGCATGACGGAGTGAGCTCCCGTCTCTAGTTCCAGCTCCTGCCAACCTAGCCGTTCGAAAGCAAGACATTGCAAGTAGATAAATAGGGACCACTTCGGTGGGAAGGTAACAGCGTTCCGTGCGCCTCGGTGTTTAGTCATGCCGGCCACATGACCACGGAAACGTCTTCGGACAGCGCTGGCTCTTCGGCTTTGAAACGGAGATGAGCGCCGCAACCCTAGAGTTGGATTCGACTGGCTTTCGAGCAAGGGCTCCTTTACCTTTTTACCTATTTTTCTTATAATATTTCATGTATCAGTATTTCTTGGAAAGCTTTTGTGCCAGCTGAACAGAACAAAGCCACGAGATTTGGTACTAGTCTTTTTAAAAAAAATACACTGGAGTACTATACATATATATGAATGTGGACATTCTTGTTCAAATGGTTTTCTTAAGAGAACGAGACAGAAAACTTAATGGGAGACTTATCAATTTATTACCGAAATAATTTTATTACTTCCAGGTAGGAAAGGGAAGAGATTTCTTTGTGACTGGTCGACAACTTGCAACTTCCCAGGAGTTAAAGTTTGATTTTCAGATCTGCACCCAAAAGGAAAGCCATACGAAACACGCAACAGACAGGGGCAGCAGCTTTGAACATCTGTGGGAGCGGACTGTAGTTTTAATCCCTCATCAAGCGAGATTACTAAACATTGCAGATTTCTTCTGTTGCTCCTACAATGCAAGTTGCCCTTTCTTTTTTTATATAATCCTTTTATTGATATTCCAACAAAAGAAAAAGATGAGTGAAAT